>NW_023423307.1:0-1271 GCF_002922805.2 Oryzias melastigma
AAACACACAAATGTGTGTATGTGTGTTCTCATCTTTGTATACTTGTGAGGACCAATAAATGGGACATTAGTTGTTGTGAGGACATTTACCGTTAAACAAACATCTGGTCATCACAGATTTAAAGTAATTGACATTAGGGGTTAAGTATCATGGTAATGAAAGTCAAAAGTAAGGACATCACAAACACACGTGTGTGTGTTCTCATCTTTGTATACTTGCGAGGACTGATAAATGGGACAATAGTTGTGTGGACATGTCCGTTAAACAGACCTCTGGTCTTCACAGATTTAAAGTCGGTGACATTAGGGGCTAAGTATCATGGTAATGAAAGTCAAAAGTAAGGACATCACAAACACACGTGTGTATTCTCATCTTTGTATACTTGTGAGGACCGATAAATTGGACAATAGTTGTTGTGCGGACATTTACCGTTAAAAAGACATCTGGTCCTCACAGATTTAAAGTCGTTGACATTAGGGGTTAAGAATTGTGGTGATGAAAGTTCAAAAGCAAAGACGTTACAAACACACAAATGTGTGTGTGTGTGTTCTCATCTTTGTATACTTGTGAGGACCGATAAATCGGACAATAGTTGTTGTGCGGACATTTACCGTTAAAAAGACATCTGGTCCTCACAGATTTAAAGTCAGTGACATTAGGGGCTAAGAATTGTGGTGATGAAGGCTCAAACGCAAGAACATCACAAACACAAATGTGTGTGTTCTCATCTTTGTATACTTGTGGGGACTATAGTCGCTGGGGGGACATTTTTCGTTAAAAAGACATCTGGTTCTCACAAATTTTCAGGGGTTGAAATTTAGGTCCATTTTAGAACTCGGTAAAGTTGTGTGTAATTGAGCTGCCAAATCTTATACAGACCGTCTAGAAAGGTTAATTCACAAATTTCTACTGTGGTTATCAAACCATGTTCAAGGGGCCCCTCCAACCCTGGAGTATAGGTTGTGCATTTTTCTTTTTGTTTACTGGAAACTCGATGAACTCAGTGAAGAACTGATGAAAAACACTAGTGTCACATATTGCCAGAGTGAGTATTTTATCCTCCTGAATCAGAGACAACATAAAAGATGTTGTGAAATAATAAAGGGTAAACCCCGCCTTTACCCAACTGTAGCTGGGATAGGCTCCCGCAACCCCATGAAAAATGGATGGACGTTGTGATGTACAAGTTATTGTTGAAACAGTTACACACATACAGGTTAACATTTGAATGAATGACTGAATGAAATGCGTTAAAAGATGAGCTCGTTACC
>NW_023423308.1:0-620 GCF_002922805.2 Oryzias melastigma
TGGCAGGTAAACATGACGGTGACAGCTCAGCTGACATAACCGAGGTGAAGTGATGACATTGTGCTGTCAATTAAAGGGAAAAACACCGTTCTGCAACCGTTACAGGTATCCAATTAAAGTATTAGTCAGTTAGTTAAACCTTTAGCAGAAACCTGCACCAAAAGTCTGAAAATGATCAGATTTCTTCTTATCAGTTGGAGTGTTTATGTAAAGATATTTGCTAAGTGGTCTTCAAACTTTGCAAAAACTGTAAATTGTCTTAAAATCTAAAAATAACGAATTATATTAGGAGTATTGAGTAACTTTAATCAAAATGTTGTCAAATCTGAACTCCTATGTTCATTTTTTAGTTGCAGCTTTTGATTTATTTACTAAGTTTATGGGAGGAAAAGTAATTATCCATCTTATTTTCTGCAGTTACTTATCTTTGGTAATATTTGTACTAGTTGTACAAGGAATTCTGAAAAGTTTTGGCGAATAATTCCATAAAAGTATGAATGTCTAATATATGCAGAATCAAATTTACTTAAGTAGGCTATTTAATCAAACAAGTTGTGCAATAAATTAGACTATGTGTGTCCTTTGTGTTCTATTTTAAACTTGCCCGTGTTTTTTTTTTT
>NW_023423308.1:871-1271 GCF_002922805.2 Oryzias melastigma
TATTCTATAGTCTTGCAACAACATTTTAAATTCCTAAATACTTGCTATAATCCTCATAAAGCAGCAATTATCCACAAAATATTTAATATTACTTAAAAAAATAAATGTAATCCAATGAAAATCATGTTTTTGGTGTTTATAACATGGTCTTATGGCTATTTTCTTCTAATTAAAGACATATATAAAGAAAAAAATTAAGCTTGAAATTGCATTTCTGTGTATTGCTTTATTTAAATCATTGTGAATCAGGAGCAGACGAAAAAAATGCAGTTGGAAAAAGAGCGTAGAAATAACGTAGAAGATAGATCAACCTGGATCAAAACTGTATACCTGGAAAGCTCAAATATTGCTTGCTGATTTTGTTGCATCAGTAATGTTAGGATTGGGTTATGAAGGGCTG
>NW_023423309.1:0-1270 GCF_002922805.2 Oryzias melastigma
CATTCCAGAGGTCCAGCAGCCAACAAAGGGGGAAAGTACCTACAAGCGTCAGACTTAAAGATTGAGGGAATATGGTAAAAACTACACAGAAATACAAAGGAGGTTGTGGGTTTTCAGGTCTTTTGACTGCAAAAACATGGGATGATGTAAATTACTTTTTACTAAATAAAGTGCTTGATCTCAGTTGTCAATCGACAATAGAGTGGGACATGTGCTTTGTTTGATCAACCTGAACTGTATTTTGGCTATTTTTTAATAATATATATAATATAATAATATAATTCCTGCTTTTTAAAAAGGAAAAGAAATTTATAAAACAAAACAGATAGAATAAACAGTTTTCTTGTGAGTTTGCATTGATAAACTTTATGCTTTATAGAGAAAGAAAAAAACATTTGAAGTTGTAGTTTTGCATCTGAAACCAGACAGCTTCAAAATGACAAATAACATCTGTCTGTTTTAGATTAGAGGTCCTCTACTTTTTAGGTTCCACGGTTCAGTTTAATTTACCAGCCTCTTTTTCTTTTTTTGTCTCCTCTTTTTTTTAAACCTTTGATGAAAAAGTTAGGTGTAAACATTCTTGATTTTGCGTAGGACCCATTACCACCAAAACTTCAGCAAAAAAAAAAAAGACTTTAATCTTGTCAGGCTTTTAGGTAGTGGCCAATAGATACAATGAAATGAAATTATTCCACGATTTAAAAATATGTATTCATATTAACAATAAATATAGTATAAATTACAAATCCACCGTATTTTTAACTTTATTAGCAACGTACTTGAAACATCACTGTTCCAGATAACTCAATTTGAGTATTTAAAACATTAAAAAAATGATTCACTTATTGTAAAACTACTGTGATGAATAAACGTCAATGCTGATGTTTTTTAATGTAGTGCTTAAAGTTTCACTTCTTAATTTACTGGTTATAAACACAAACAAGCATTAATAATGCTTTATAAGCCTTTTTAGTTTTTAGTTGATGTCTTACAACTGCCTTTTACGTTGTGATAAATAGTTGGTAAGCAATTATTTCATTTTTATCATTTAAATCTATTAAAATCCCACTGCAATCATGTTTTGATTTATAGTAAAAGTGTTTCCATTGGTTTTTTTAGTCACAATTATGCTGGTTTTATCCCAAATGTGAATAAATAAATAAATAAATAAAAACATTTTTTGGGGTATAGTTTCTGCAGAGCAGCAGCAGTTTATTAGGCGGGACAGCTGCTCCCCTCCCCTAGCTTACAGTCCCTCACACCGCCAACC
>NW_023423310.1:0-1270 GCF_002922805.2 Oryzias melastigma
CTTTTAAGATATAACAACACATCCATGGAGTTTTTTGGCCAAAAATAGATCTGTATCAATTTCATTGAAAACCAACTAAACCAGTGGTCCCCAAACCCCAAGTAGCGGACCGGTACTGGTAGTACTAGTCCTCAAACAGTTTGCAGAGAAAAATCGATTTGATGATATATCACGATATTTTATTTGAAGATACTTGTATTGATTTAAAATGTTGACAAGACGACATTTCATTAATTATTTGTGAGCGTCTTACTTTTGTTGATCCTCAAAGACAGAAACCACAGCAGTTGTTCTTACAGACCATAATAATATTGCAGAATATTCATCAACTGGTGGACTAATGTCACGAAGATGCTGCTAATAAAGTTGCTAAAATGATGGATTCAGTCATTGTATATAGTTTGTATTTATCCTTCGAGCCCTAAAAGTCAGACGTCTGATTTTGTAGCTTCAACTTTGACAGTTGAGGATTAAGAGAAAATCTAGATAACATTTGAAATGGTCTTATGTCAAATTTAGTGTTCAAATAAAGCTTTAAGATATTCTACAGAGGATGAAGACATTAAGGGGAATTGGAGGCTAAAAAAAAACCTATTTCGGTACAGGACATTCCATTAAAATTTGGTCTTTAAGCCGTTGGCCTGAAAAAGTGAGTACCACTGAACTAAATACAAATATAGACCACATGATAGGCACAGACATGGAGGAACCTTTATTTGGGTCAAGTCTGGTCCTTATTTGTGATTTCCTGTATACACTAGGAGCTAGAAAACCGTTCCAAAGTATTACATTTTCTAAATAGGGGGGTGTTCAGGGCAGTGAACCCTTAAATCCTGGAACTGTTGGCGGCGAAATGAAAAAAAAAAAATTTCGGGTGCAGAAAAGCAGCTTTAAAATTCCATTAACTGCGCAAACAGTTAAACAGTGACAGTTATTCAAATTGCTCCAGAGCCAACCCTTTAACATGATGGTTTCTGTTTGGTGCAGTGTGATTCACATGTTGTTCCTCTTTTCCACTCCCCACCAGGGGAGCATGAGAGATTTCAGATTCCAGGTGGATCGTCTGTGCTCCTGTTCTTGGCCGTGGACCACGCCTCTGGCTCGTCTTGGCCGTGGACCACGCCTCTTGCTTGTCTTGGCCGTGGACCACGCCTCTTGCTTGTCTTGGCCGTGGACCATGCCTCTGGCTCGTCTTGGCCGTGGACCATGCCTCTTGCTCGTCTTGACTGTGGACTGCGCCCCCACCTGCCCCAGTCCTACGTGCCGGAAC
>NW_023423311.1:0-1270 GCF_002922805.2 Oryzias melastigma
AGACAGAATGATAAATATTTGCCTTTTTAACCCTAAACATTTTTGCTATAAAAAGTTACACCATGACTTTTGCTAGGTAATTTTTACTTGATATAATATACCCAATAAACAGCATTTGTAATAAAAAATAGATCAAAATATAAATTAAATTAAATTAGTTTTATGTTTTTTTCAACTAAGGGTCATATATCAAAATGGAAAATAAAACATAGAAAGATCCTAATACATGCTCAAAAATTATGGAAAAAATAGGAATTTGAGAACAAAAATTGTTTAAAAAAAAAAAAAAAAAGGTTCTGGAGAGTTGACCTTTGGTCCACCTATTTCTGGAACGTGAGCATTTACCCAGGGATGACACTCAGAAAAATGCAATATATTGAAAACCATGTAAATACTTCTGTTCACCCAGCGATAGTGCTCCAGGGTTAAGTTAAAATAACTTGGGTCTGATACAATTTTAGCAATGAAATTTTCGTAATTTGAAAGATATTGAAGAAATTAGTGTGTGTAAAAAAACATGTTCAGAACAAAGCAACAGCTGGTGAGTCTCTAAAGTGCTGTTTTATCAATGATGTTGTTCCAGGTCAGTGATCTGGCTTTAACCCTTTAGTTTGTTCATACATTCTTCACAACAGGCCAAGTAAGATTACAATTCTATCTCATGAACCTGAGGTTAAACATTATATTTTTAATTGTACTGAATCTAACTTTTTAGCAACATCAATAATTTAGATGTATCTGTTGAAAACATGTATTTCAAAACAGACCAGCATATGACATAATCCCACATAAATAATCCAAAAGCCTCCAAACTATTTTTATATGAATCTATATATTATGAATGAGATGAACCCTCCCACCTCTCATGTGCCTTCTGCTTTCTTTTTTTTTTTGGTCTGGCCCTTTAATAAGGAGGTGGAAGTGAGGTTGAGCTGTTTCCAGCCCAGCTCCAGAGTGGACGGAGGGAGACCCGGCAGTGGTTGGTCTTTGCAGTCCTGTGATTCATGCGTCAGTGTGCAGGAGGATTGCGTGAAGGTTAGTAAAAGCATCTGTATTATACTTGTTTTCTATTGTCTAATGCTTTTAATGCAATCAGTAAATGAATAAAACTGTCACCTCTACAGTGTGCTGGCTTTAATGTTTGAGGCAATGTTAATAAGTCTTTTATTGTTTTATAAAAAGAGATAAAACCTGGAATAACAAATGTAACATCCACCATTTTTTAATATAAATTATTAATACAAATAGATTATAAAGTTAGTGACTTCTA
>NW_023423312.1:0-1270 GCF_002922805.2 Oryzias melastigma
TTGTCAGAGAGATGGTCCTAATTAAAATAAATCATGTGGGTTAAATAACCATAGACCATACACTGGACTGACAGTCTATTTTCACTCATAGGATTCTGAATTTCAGGATAAAGCTTGACCCATAAAGACCCATTTTCCTAAAAAAAATAAAATTATATAGAATATAGCACAAACCAAGTAGACCACGTAAAATACATTTCTGATGTTTTTCTGTGATACTGATGTCACCATGGGTTTTCTTGGGGTAAAGTGGGATACTCATATTGACAGTTTTTACAGATTTTACTTCAAACGCTCGTTTTAGTTTGCAGAAATGGTAGATTGGAAAGAACGCAGTAAATAAAGAGTTTTGAGTCCACTTTTCTGTAAAACTGATGTCACCATGGGTTTTCTTGGGGTAAAGTGGGATACTAATATTGACAGTTTTTACAGATTTTACTTCTTATGCTCGTTTTTGAGTTTGCAGAAATGATAGATTGGAAAGATCGCAGTAAATAAAGAGTTTTGAGTCCACTTCGCTGCATAATAAGGCCATCCCTTATGTTGCACAAATGTAAGATCGTTTAAACTTTTGCTGCAAATAAAAAAAAAACAATAAACATCAAAAAAGTTTGACAAGAGAGAAGAGTTGAAGTGAACACTTTTATCACAAATGAAGTTGAAGTAGGTGAGATGCACACATGATTTTCCATTTTTGGACTCATCCTGAGGAGTGTGTAACGAAAGGGAAGGTAAGTGCAGTTCAAGGGGGTAACTGTGGGCCACCTGCTTGTCCTGTACAGGTTTGCCATTCTTTTTTCCCTCTGGCAGCTTGTATCCAGAGGGAGCATTTCTGACTATCTATTCCTCCATTTTGTCCCTTTCGGGGTCAGAGAGCTGCTGGAGCCTAACCCAATCACTTGAAGGTATGGAAACACCCTGGACAGGTCGCTGGTCTGTTGCAGGGCCTCAATCACGCACCTAAGGATAATTTAGAGTCATTATTTAACCCATGAAGCTTGTTTTTGGATGGTGGGAGGAAGCCTGAGTCCCAAAAGAAAGTCCATACATTCACAACATAAAACTCCACACAGAAAGGTTCCTCGTTGATTGTTCTGTTTAAGTTTTAGGTCCAGGACATGAACCAGAGGCCATCTTGTTGTAAGGAAAGAGCGCTACCCACTGGTCCACCGTGCAGCCCAGTTGTGACTAATGTGATGTTTATTCCTGCATGTCTATGTCCAGACAGAGACACTTGTTGGTTCTCTTTACCAACTTCAGTCAAGCATCC
>NW_023423313.1:0-1270 GCF_002922805.2 Oryzias melastigma
ATTACAAAACACCAAAAGGCTACCACAATAGAATCAGATTGTGATCATAAATCATCACAAATATTAACTTAAGCAAGTGACTTGGATTTGCTAAATTTGTAGAAAATTTGGATTCATTTTAATGCAATAACAGTTCTCTGTTGTTCTCTTATAATTTCTCATTGAACCCAAACTCACAAAGAAAGTGTATTTATGTAAAAAGTAAACTCTAGAGGAAGTCATTAAACACGTGAGATTCAATGTCAAACTTTTAAAAATGAAAATCTAAGTCAGCATTACTGTAAATGGAATACATAGTAAACAACAGACAAGAAAACATAAAAACGTTGGATCTTTAAATAATATAACTTTTTTAATCATTATTTTTTAGATATTTTAGACGTGTTACTACCTCCCTCATTGAGTGAACATATTAATGTGATAAAAGTCAAAGTTTTTCCAACATTTTTAAATTTAGATCAGAGTATTCCATTATTCCATATTTGAATTATATGAATTATATAATTTCCAATGTATTAAAGTATTCATTATTAATTCCCATACTGCAATGATTAAAGGATCCTCCTACGCTTAGTTTATCTTTACCTGTAATGGTTAAGGGGTTTGCTTTATCACCCTTTTGTGGTTATTAATAGAACCCAAACTTACACATTTGAGTAGATTACGTTTTTCTATTCATTAGAGAAAATGAAGAAATAATTTCAAAAAAGTTTTTGACGCTGTGTCATAAATTACTAAAATCAAACTTGATTTACAGCTTAATTATTATTTCTTTTTTCTTGTTGTCTCTCATGTTAAATGTCAGGGCTGATCGACTCTGATGTGGATTTATAATCTTAAGAATATTTTGAAACTTTGAGTTTTGACACTTTATCTTGTATCTTTATTCATTTTTTTCACAACTATTACTTTTAATCTCATAATGGTTACATTTGGTCACACAATTTTTACTTTTATTTAATGATTTAAATGTTTCTAAAAATGTTGCCTTTAAAAAATATTACTATTTTTAATTTATAAATATGATTTTTAATGCCATAAATAATACTTTTAATCTCAAAATTTGAGTTCAAATCTTAATAACTTTGACTTCATTTCTTTTAAACCCAAAATTTACTTTTTAACAAATATATCACGCCTAAATGTTTTTTTCTGACTTTCTAATCATAATCATGGCATACTGTTTGTTTTTTTTACCTGCTTCTTTAACTGTGCGCGCGCCCTTTTACGAGCCTGTAAGGCACGAGCTGACAGAAATCACGTGACTCGC
>NW_023423314.1:0-1270 GCF_002922805.2 Oryzias melastigma
GTTGAAAGTCGCACAAAGCTGGCTCCCCATTGGAAAGGCCCTTACTGAGTGGAACAGGTGTTGACTTCAGGTGGGGAGGCTGCTTTGACTTACCATATCGTGAACCCCTATGACCTGCTGGACAAGGCCGTGGTGGTTCATCATGACACACTAAAGCCTTACACTTTGCCAACACCTGCTGTGTCTGACAGAACAATTCATTCACTTTTCACTCATCCACAGGCATCATGGAGGCCCTCTTCAGCCAAGAAAGGGGGGGACTCCCCGAAAGGGACTGTTTGAACACTGGACAGGAGGACAGTTTGGTTGTTGTCCCTGGGTACTCCCGCACTGGAAGGCAGGTTAAACCCCCCTCATGGTTTCATGAGTTTATTCTGTTGTGATGTGTTATTGCTCATGTGTCTGTTTTTTCTGCACTTAGAAAAAAAAGTGATGTTCCATTCAGGGCGTTAGCAGAGAGAATAGAGGGAATGAAAATCTCTCATTGTTTTTTATTTGTTTGTTTCTTTGGTGACATGTTACTCCTCAGCTTTGTTTTATTTAGGAGGATTGGACGTGTGTAACAGAAAATAAAGTGTTCTGGGTTTGTTATATGTTGCGTATTTACCATTGCCTTTACGGTAGTGAGACTATAGGAAAACTGTGCTGCACAGCGTGCTGTTCATTAATAAAGAGATCTTCCAAGTGAACAGACGTCTGTCTCCGAGCTCCATTATTTTCCACTCTCTTCAACTACACCACCCTACACCAAACCCAAGGGAGGCCGGCTACAGTATAAATAACAAACCCCAAGAATTTTAATTTCTGTAACAATTTTGATTAAGTTATTTAACTTTAATTAACTTTAATTGAGAGCTTTGTATTGGCTTTGTAATGACCAAAAAACATCACTTTGGACTTGTCTAGATTCAAAATAGTTTATGGTTATCAATCCATGATTTTATTTTGATTAACTCTGTGTTGAACAAATTGATAAGTTCAATTTGATTGTCTGCAGAATAAAATATATTTCTGTCATCAGTAAATAAAATGAGTTTTAAAGGTTTTGAAACATTGAATATATCATTGATGTAAATATTGAACAGCAGAGGGCCCACAATTGCTCCTTGTGGGACACCACAACTTATCCCTTTGGTCTCTAATGTAAATTCATTAATCTTGACAACTTGTTTTCATCCATCCATCCATCCATCTTCTTAACCGCTTCGTCCCTGCCGGGGTCCCGGGGCGCCGGAGCCTATCCCGGCTACTGATGGGCGAAGGCGGGGTA
>NW_023423315.1:0-1270 GCF_002922805.2 Oryzias melastigma
AGGTGTGGCAGTGCTTTCATGCCGTAGTACCACAGAAGCAGTAGACTGTCATGGTCCCTAAAATATCTTGTTTAGAGATTTATCTTGTTCAAATCTTCTTCTAAGTGTTTCTTGCAGTTGTGGACAATCATAGGATTGTCTGCAGTCCTTGAGTTGCTCTTTTCAGTTTGATACCCTCCAACTGCAAGCTAATCATCCACTTTCAGTGGAGTTGACCACGTAGGACCCAGGCTGCATGTCTTTGTCTCTGATGAGACGCTCCCTCTCTGGGAAATCCTTATGAGGTCACTCTCTGGGAGCAATCTCTCCTGCATTCCACTTAACCACGGTCACAAACTTTGACTGGTTGGAAATGAAAAAGCAAGAAAAGGCATAGGTGGGCTAAGAATTTAAGGAGACATAAAAATGGTCATCACTTGGCTCAATAAGAAATGCTGAGTATTAAAAATGAAAGTGGGCACGGAGGGAAAAAGTCAGAAGTTAGTAGTGAGACTAACTCTCTTTTAAGTCGAAGAATGCAGCAATCTTTGGTAAAAAATAGATAAATAAATATATTTTTTGCTGTTCTTTATATCCTGGATGAAGGTGTATAGATTTTTAGATTGCATTTGTATCACTGTCTCTAAAGGCCTTTTTATTTTTATTTTTTTTTAAATCGATGAACTACACCGAACATGAATTCTAGGTTAAAATGTCCAGTTCAAAAAGGCTGACAAAAATCATTCAGGGTGAGCTTCTGTCAACACCACATTAAACAATTTGGAAACACACATTCGTGAAAATGATAAAATGCTTTTATTTATTACTTGTGTATTCTTTTACTGGTGTGACAATTAATCAGTGAATCTATGAATTGATTTTTATTCCTAATATCCAACCAGATAGCTCTGACTGAAGGAAGTTGTTAATTGAATCAACCTAAACCATTATAAAATATTTTGTAATGAAATAAACCGATTTTATAAAAATAAGAAAATACCATTTGGATTGAATCATTGTAAGTTTATTTTTCTGTAATGTAAAAACGACCAAGTGTCATCACAGCAGACAGTGCTCGTGCATTTTCTTCCATTTTTTTTTATTATTATTACCAACATTCTTTTGATCCACCCATTTCAGTTTGACTCAATTCAGTTTTGAGTTTACACAATTTGCACATTTAGACACATTTGTTTAGAAATACATTTGTTATCTATAAATGTTTTGAATATATTTATACTAATTAGATACAGTTCATATACTGTACAATTTATTACTGAAATAATAATGA
>NW_023423316.1:0-473 GCF_002922805.2 Oryzias melastigma
GACAGGTGTTTGTTGCTGACTGTTTTCTTCCTGTCGGGAGGTTTCGAGCTCCTTTCTCTTTGGTCCTCCATTGTCACATAGAAGCTGAACATTACACCCTAACTGCTGTTTTGATTTATTTATTTATTTTTCGCCGTCTTTCCTACTCAAGGAACTGTATTAGGACCCCTAATGTTTTCTGTGAAATACTAAAAATATATAGTGATGACAATTTTATGTTATTGTTTGCATTGTTTTATGTTGTTTTATATTTTTTTACAGTACCAAAATAAAAAAATATTATACTTAACGTAAACTTGAGTTTTAAAATGTTCTAGAAATATTAACTCGCCAAAACCTATTGAAAAAAATGTAAATAAATATACATCGGACAGCAATTTAAGACATTGTTTTTAAATATTGACACCAATTTTTAAAAATTATTTTCTAAATAAAAAGATGATTATTTTTTGAAATATATATATATATATATA
>NW_023423316.1:489-1270 GCF_002922805.2 Oryzias melastigma
AACATACATTTTTCTATAAATATTTGTTTTGCAGTGCCAAGATAAACTAAAATGTGTTTTTTTTCGTAACAAAAAACTAAAATCCTTCAAAAGATTGCTCTTGATTTAATAGAAACAACTTGATTCACACTTTTTTGTTTATACCATAATGTAAATATATTTTGTGACACAAATTGTACTCGCCTGACTCCTGAAATAGAATTTTTTACCAATTTCTTTGTCTAAATGGAATATCTTACCCAGCTCTCTACTGATGACGGCTAGTCATGGACCTGTAAACTATATGTGGCTTCATCACATATTCAAACACCACATACATTTTCAAATAGTCCCCTAAAGGAGCATTTACCATTTACCGTACAGTATACTCCCTGTGACATGCCGACTCCACGAGTATCGATCCATATTCCTCAAAAACACTTCCAATTGTGCTTTGTAAAACATTTATTGAAGAAAATTGGAGTATTGCTCAACATAAAGGCAGCGTAGAGGCTGGCTTCATCCATAATAAACACCTGCTCCGGATTATAATGATCCTCCGTGGTTATCTTTTGGATTTTCTGTCTGTTTCAGCTGATGCAGCTTCTCTTTCGCTGTAGTGGCACCGTTTCAACACACAGTTACGTCATCGGTCCACACCCCACATGCGTTTTAACAGTCCAATGCTCAATAAAAAAAAAAGGCTTGAATTGCCCGGACCATTCTAAACCAGCCAAGAGGGTACTGGTCTGGTCCATACCGCTCAGTGGAAACAAGGCATTGGAGTTTCCTTGAGGGTCAT
>NW_023423317.1:0-1270 GCF_002922805.2 Oryzias melastigma
ACACTCAACCAAGCATGTATTTCCCTTATCCTCAAAAAGAACAAACATCCTCTTTGTTGCTTCTCCTACCGACCAATAAGCTTGCTGAATGTAGATTTCAAATTATTATCTAAAATGCTTGCCCTTCGTTTGGAAATTGCACTACCAACAATAATTTCACCTAATCAAACAGGATTTATCAGAAACAGACACTCCTTGTTTAATTTAAGACGCTTGTTTAACACAATATATAACCCTCTGAATTTTTCAACTCCCGAGGCAGTTATAGCTTTAGATGCGGAAAAGGCCTTCGACCGAGTGGAATGGGACTTCTTATTTTATACTTTGGAGGCTTTTGGTTTTGGTAATAATTGTATCTCTTGGGTTAAATTGCTATACTCTTCCCCTGTTGCCTCAGTAAGAACTAATAATATACAATCAGCATATTTTCCTCTTCATCGCTCAACTTGTCAAGGCTACCCCTTGAGCCCCCTTTTGTTTGCTATTGCCATCGAACTCTTGTCTATGGCACTCTGCTCAGATAAACATATAACTGGGATTTTTAGGAATGGCGTAGAGCAAAGGGTTTCTCTTTATGCAAACAACCTACTACTTTATATTTCAAACTTTGCCACCTCTATTTCTGTGGTTCTTACTATATTTGACTCATTTGGCGCCATCTCAGGCTACAAATTAAATCTGATTAAAAGCGAGATCTTTCCTTTAAATAACGCAGCGCATGAATATCCCCTCCATGTTTTTCCCTTTAAAGTTACGACACATAGATTTACATATCTTGGAATTGAGGTAACTGACAAGTTCAAAAACCTTTAAAAAGCTAACTTTCCTCCTCTATTATCGCATATTCAAGATGACTTTGATCGTTGGTCTGCGCTTAATCTGTCTTTAGCAGCTTGTATTAATTCTGTCAAAATTAACACTACCAAAACTGTTATATTTATTCCAATGCCTACCTATTTTCCTCACAAGTACCTTCTTTAAAAAAATAGATACTATAATTTTAGAATTTGTTTGGAACAAGAAGGTCCCAAGAATTCGCAAATAATTTTTACAAAGACCCAAAATATTAGGAGGGATGGTTCTACCAATATAAGGTTTTACTACTGGGTAGCTAATCTTAGAATCATCCACTTTTGGATACACTTATCTCCCTCCCCTCCTATTTGGCTTGAGATGGAGGCCAAATCAACCAAGACAGTGTCACTCTCAGCACTAGCCCATGCTACAATCAACAGGGCCCTCCCTATGAACATAAAAAGCATAATTATTA
>NW_023423318.1:0-1269 GCF_002922805.2 Oryzias melastigma
TGGAGGGCAGACATAGTCGGTAAGCATGATTGGTCCGAGTCAACATTTCTATGGGAAACAAATAAATCAAACGTTTTAACTGTTTGATGTGAGATCACCAGCATCTGATCGGTCAGTTGAATATCTTGCACTGCAGAAACAATTCTGAAAATTATAATTGGCTAGAACGTGTAAAAAAAAATAAATAAGGTGGCGGAACTACAAATGTTTTTTTCTGACAAATAGAATGACTGTTTATTTCTCAATAGAAGTCTACAGGATTGTGGAGCCAGCAGGAACTTCCTGTTTGGACTCCAAGGGGGAGGAGTCACTCACAACAGCTCTCTTATTAATATAATATAATTTACATTTTTATTGTCTACCTCTATAGCTCATTTGTGTTTACATTTCATTGTCACCATGTGTGTCTGCTCATTTATCGTATTATATTACCTTTTTAAAATGTTATGTGTCTTTACTGGTTTTAATGCTTGCATTCTTTGTATTTTGTTTGTACTTTTACGTTTTTATAGGGAGACAATCTTCACATCAATCCAGGTACAGCAGATGGAAAAATCACTCTGGTGCATTGGCAGCAATGCTTTTTAATGTGCAATGTCCTCGTTAAATAAATACAAATTTACAGTCAATGGTGGAAATGCACAAGCCAAAGCAATTACTGGTAAGTAATAAATGGAGTATAAATGATTTTAAACTAGTATTTGCATTTGGTTTTTTGAGCTTTTATACCTACGTTAAAAAAAAGAGATAATTTCAAAATTAAAGCACGATCACACACTAAGTATCCACTTATGTTAAGTTTCTAGTCCCTTTTTCAAAAAACTTTGTTCTCACAGGATTATCTGGACATGTTGGTGGTTACCATTTTCAACACCTTCCTTCAACAATAGCAGTTTGTTGTGAAGATGTTCTAATTCTGCGCTGCTTTTAACATGGATCAAATACTTTTATTTTGTTTGATCTTGTAAGTCATACGTTCCCCTTAAAATGGCCATTTTGTTTTATGATTACAACAAATGTTTATTTCAAAATGACCAGCTATGTTTTTGACTCAATTAAAAATGTACTTTTCATTTGTGCACTGAGCTGTCTTTATGGTTTAATTTGTGCAATAATTACAGTTACAAAAAACTGGATGGTAGGTATTTTCACTCCACATGAAACGTTATAAAATATTCACTTTTCAGTCCAGCTTGTGTGGAGCGACACAGCTTGACTCAGTCCAACATTTCTGTTTCATCCAACACACACAAATAAAATCCAAAAATC
>NW_023423319.1:0-1269 GCF_002922805.2 Oryzias melastigma
TGGTGTTCGTCACATGCAGAGTCTTAGCAGCGACTCTTAGGTTTTCAAACTGAGGAAAATAGGGTTTTAAACATGCTGTTGGGTTTATTTTTGATGATATATTAAGAAAATTAAGCTCAAAATTAAGTATTTTTCAAAAACCAGATTTATTATTCAAATTTTTAAAAACGCCATTTGAAAAAGAGATTATTTGTGACGTAGAGGAACCTCCTGCTTACAATTCAGAGCCAAATTTCTAACAAACCGCTGCAGTAATGATTTAAAAAACATCACAAGTTTTTGGATTGTTGTTAAAACTGACACAAACCTGATTAAAAAACCACAGGGAACGCTTTGAAAATACATCAAACGCTCACTGGAGTGAGTTAAACAGGGAAAAACATTTGATGCTAATCACAAGCTAGCAAACCTTCTCTGTACCCACAAAAAAAAACTAAATTAGATTTCTTTCATTAATGTTTACTTATACTTGTCTCACCTGATGACTGTTTTCTCAACAAAAAACAAATTATTTGGATTTAATTGTACAAGTAGACTGATTGATGTACGTTAGCTAAATTAGCACCAACTGTAAAAAGGAATAGCAGCTCACATTAGCATTGCCCACGATTAAAAATCAATGAAAATCAAATATTTGTTTTCATTTGATATTAATTTTATTATTAATATTCAGTTTGTTGCCTTAATTTGACATATGATTACTAAAATGCGATTTTTAGGCTAAAGTCTGCTTTTAAACAGGTTTTAGCTTTAGAGCTAAGCTAACTAGCAGCTAATCATATAAAAAAATAACACTTTCCAAGCTATTTCCATGATTACACAAACAAAAAAAATGTTTGCTAAAATGTCTTTAAGAGCCTGATCCAGCAAATAAAAAAAAAAAAAAAAAATCTGTAAACACAACAGTTGAAACATGCATGACACATTTATGCTAACAGTTTCAGTTTAGCCTTCCTCGTGTAAGATGGAGATGGCTTCCTCGTCTAACAAATATCTAGAAAATAATACCAAGTTAGCCTCTTAAGTAAATGTTGTGGTAAGTTTTTGATAATGGAGGACATGAAAAATTAAATTCATATGTATTTTTTAATTCGAATTATATTATTCAAATAAAAAGGATTCAGTTTGAGAAAAAAATACTTGTGACATAGAAAAACTTATGAGTGGAATCTCCTGCTTAGAATTCAGGGCCAAATTTCTAACAAACTGCTTCCTTTCAAACACAGGAACACTTTAAAAGTACCTCAAAAGCTCATCGGAGTGAGTTAC
>NW_023423320.1:0-1269 GCF_002922805.2 Oryzias melastigma
TAACTCAAATTTCACTGTAATTTTTGGCTCTATTATTTAAAAAAATGGATACAAAAGTGGTTTTTTGGAGCCAAATATGTAGAATAAGTGCTATTTTTAGATTTTATTATGATTTATTAAGATCTGGCAACTCTACTAAGATTGTCATTTTCTTCTAAAATAAGTCATTTTTACTTATAGGAATTATATTCATAAAAACTCAAAAAATACTAAGATTTAGTCCTCCAAAAAGCTTAATATTGAGCTGTATAACATTTAATTTGAAATAACTGTATCTAGCTTTTTTAGGTTCATTTTTAATTTTTAAATGTTTATGTAGAACTCACTGTTTCTAGATTTGCATTTTTGTGAAATTTCTTGTTTGTAAAACTGACTTTCTGCATGGATAGATCATATTACTATTTTCTAATGATTTTCTTCTTAAGATTATTTTTCTATTTTTCTGTGACCTCTTTGCCGTTTGTACACTTGTTTTCTCTGTTATAAAATGTAATAAGATAGTTTAACTACTAGACAAAATCCTTTTTTTGAGACCATCCTGGATGCAGAGATCCGCTCCGATTCAATGGAATAAATGCTGAGAGAAAAAGAGGGCGCCTTTTTATCAGAGAAAAAGCCTCATTTTGTCCACATTTGAAATATCCAGCATGTTGACAACACGATGATTCAGACGGGGGGCTTTCATTTGACATCCTGGCAGCCGCAGCATATTTTCAAAACATCATCAGCGGTGGGTGTGGATGATTTCCTAACACAATACCAAAAAACGGATGAAGCCATAACATCTATTTAGCAGCGTTATCAGCCTGTGAATTCACCTTTTTTATACCTTCCTGTCACCATGGCAGCAGCAATAGGAAGCAGTTTGATAACTCTGTGGCTTTATCAGGAAAAAAAAAAAAAAGCCCGGCTGACATTTGGACTGAGATGGCTGATATAACACTGCAGCCAACATTCATTTCACCTCTTTCAGCCCACACGTTCATCACTTTCTCTCTGTGCTCTCGGAGACCTACAATCAATCTCCTGAGAGATGTGCTGCGATAAAAGCCGGCGGATAAATCATTTGTTTGTTCTGTTGTGTTATGAAAATTCAAGATGCTGTTAGCTGATCCTAAATGAGAAAGAACGTCCGTCTCAGCTTCGGCTCCGCGCTGAGAGCAGAACGAGGAGAAAATTAGAAAACCGTAATTCTACGTTTGTTAGAATATTAAACTGCTCATCATTTGTTACGAATATTAAATCACATCTGATATTCAACAAGGGAAA
>NW_023423321.1:0-1269 GCF_002922805.2 Oryzias melastigma
AGAATAATTTTACAGTAATACACATAAAATAGATAAAAAAATCAAGTATCTTGAGCTATCCTGTAGCAGTTTGAATAAATGCAACAGTTTTAATCCTAATGAAATCGGATTATAATGTTTGCTAGAAAGATTGTAAATTATTGAGACAAAACTACAGTTGGAAATGAGAGGCCTGGTCTTTGTGAGTCATTGCTAAATAGTAAAGATTTAAAACCTCATTGTGCTAAACAAAGATCTATCTACAGTTACTCTTTAGTCATGGGAAAAGTTCCTTTAAATTCACTCCTGTAATTAATGTTAACTGCCTCCACATCGTCCATTGACGTCTGATAATGAACACCTCGTTGGGCATTATCCTCCTTATGAAACGCTCACTTATTTAAAAAAAAATTAATCAAATATTTCAATATTTTCTTTTGATTTTTTACATGCATATATAAACATACATACACACATATATATATATACAGTATGTATATACACATACATACATATATATATATGTATATATTATACACATACATACACATATATGTATATATAAATGGTGTATACTTTATATAGCGCTTTCTATCCTCCTTCGAGGGCCCAAAGCGCTTCACAGTCACAGACTCATTCACCCATTCACACATTCTCACACTGCTGGAGGCTCCGCAGCCAAACACTGGTGCCGACCTCCCACCAGAGGCAATTTGGGGTTTAGTGTCTTGCCCAAGGACACTTGGACACACGGGCGGGTAAGGCGGGAGTTGAACCCGCTCGCTTCCTATCAGGAGTTCGATCGCCCTACCGCTGCACCACACATCAGTATATGTTTCACGGCCATAAGCAGTATATATATATATATATATATATATATATATATATATATATATATATATATACACCCCCACATATATTCACACACACACAGACAAATATATAGTTTCATTCTTTTCATTTATTTTAGCGTTTTCTGTTTTCATGTGCTCCCACCAGAATACAAAGCGTTTAAAAATATAAAGTTTGAGACACCTCTACATATTTAAAACAGTCAGTTATTTGCTATTTTCGTCATTCATTTTCTTATCATAAAATCATTTTGAACAAATAGAACTGATTGAATGTGTCAAATCTGAAAACAGGCATTTTAAAAATGTGAGTTTTTAGGGCGGTTTGCAGCTGAACCTTCTTTTGTTGGTTAGTAACATGTAATAAACACAAAACATAAACATCTGCTGCTTGAGATTCACATTATTAGAATACATGTCGTTTTCATTAGCGTCTAAA
>NW_023423322.1:0-1269 GCF_002922805.2 Oryzias melastigma
CATATTTTTTAAATCATCCATTCATCACTACAAAATGCGAGTCCCTGATTGGTCAAAGTTTAACCTCACCTCAACTCGCATTCAATGGCTGGAATTTTTGTACAAAGAGTCAAAAACAGTTGTAGAAACTTGTGTGGCAATGCCTGAACACGAGAGTTTTGAATGCAGAAGCCCAAAACATGGATTTAGCTTAAGGTCAGAGCTTATTCCACGTGTGCAAGACATCATCATTCCAGAGAAAGACCGCTACAGTTTGATAATTGTTTTCTGCACATCTTTCTGTATCAAATAAACATTACAAACAGTTCTTCTTATTAAATGTTTCTGTAGAACAGTTTGTACCCACTTTCAAGAACCTTTTCTAATACGTATTGGTTCTGTCTTGCCTCGCTTGCTTCTCCTGTGTAAAATGACCTGATCTGTAACACCCTTGTGTTTTACTTTGTCTCTGTTATGCCTCCACAGGTTTGCAAGCACCTTAAGGAAAGTGAAATCACAAATGTACATGTGTCCTTGTGTTTGTGACTGGTGTGCCACATGATCGGGCAAACAACACCAGAAATACAGATATAAGAAGGATTCATAAGTACAATAAAAATAGATTTGTTCTCATAACTGTATCTTTCTGTGAGCCTGATACAAGATTCCTGCTTGGACTTAAAAGCAGGTGACAATCTTGGAAACCTCAATGTGCGTTTATGCTAATTCCAGACATAAAGGGCAGGAGAGCATTTAACCTAAAGTCAAAATTGAGGCGTAATTGTCACAGCAGGGATGTTTGACATTTATGTGTTCTACACCTCAGGTCTGCCTTTCAGCAATGCTCTTCACTTATCACCCATCCTCTCTCATCAGAGGAAAACTTGGTTTCAGATTGTTGCTTGAGGTAATAGGAACGTTTTTGGATCTTCACAACGGAGATGAGATCCAACCACTAGGGGAGGGCGATACTGGGAATTTGGTAACTACAATGCCAGTATTGCAATATCGATATTTTTTTCTTGAAAATTTGGTATTATAGAATAAATTCAGAAATACACATTTTTTTTGTTCATTAAGTGAATAATGAAACACGGGACATACATCTAACATAGAACATGTATATTAATAATGGCATAATAGTATTATAAGAAGAAGAAAATAGTAACTAGTACAGCATTTATTTTTTAAAAAAAAGCTAAATTGTGACAAAAATAAAAGTATAACAGCATCACAAACATATATAAAAAATCAAAGCAGTAATAAAATATTAAAGTCACTAGTAAAAAG
>NW_023423323.1:0-1269 GCF_002922805.2 Oryzias melastigma
ACCAGTCAGACTTACAGGACGTGTCACAGACACCAGACAAAACATCTTTCGGTTCTATGCACGACTTACAAGAAGACTTTGGGACTAACAATGACATCAGACGATCCCAGAGACACAGGAAAGCTCCATTGAGACTGACGTATGACATACCAGGCATTCCAAGTGTTTTGCCAGTGAGTTTTGTTTCTTCTTCCAAGCTTGGTTAGACTTGCCTTTCTATTTTTATTCTGGTTTGTTTATTCCATGTACTACCAAATCATGAGGGCATGATTTTTTCTCAGGTAGAGGGAGTGTGTAGTAATCTGTTTTATTAAGTCACGTTGTTTATTGTTCAGAGTTTTATTTTGAAATGTGTGGGCGGAAACTAGGGGTAGCTGGTGGAAAAAGCGCGGGGTGCGAGAGAAGAAAAAAAAAGACAGAGGGAGAGGCTCGTGTGGAGAACGACAAGGGAGTCTGTTTCGTTCTTCGCCGACAGAAAAAAAAAAAGGAGAGAGAACCGATCGACGTCTCGCTCCGCGGAAGAGGAAACTGAGTCGGAGGTCACTCAGACCGAGTTTGTACCGAGGGAACGCGAGTTCAAGCCGGGATTACTCTGACCACGGCGGCAAGAGCTACATCGTTAAGCTAGCAGCAGAGCTAGCATTGTGGGCCGTTACCTGAGAGAAGAAGAGACGGTGAACGTCCGCGGACTTCTGCTGCGCAGTGTCAAGGACATCGGCAGAGTGTCTTCAACCTGTACCACCTTCTCACCCGTCAGGATTAAGGCGGTATGTAACACGGGCGCTAAAACACTCCCACATCCTCTTGTCCTGAGAACAACTCTTTGATCCAGCATGCCTTGCGCACCTCGGGTCACATGACCGCGACCGTCCAATCGGCAGTCTTTATTAATCCCAAGCAGGAAGCGACCAGACACACACGTTGCTGAGCTGGGAAATGTTTGTTGCTACGAGGAGCCGCCTACCCGTCGAAACTGTCCGAGAAAAGCGTCTAACTAGTTGTCGTTTTGCTGTGGAATCGGTGAGTCCGTTATATGACTAATTTAATATTTTGCACGCAGCACAGTGCTGGTTAGCGCCAGATTTCAACTATTTTCGTCCACATGACGTGTGCTTATGTTGATAAGTTTATGCCAGGTGTCTCTGATTGTAAGTGCTTTTGATTATGAAACAAAATACTTTACTGTTGTATAAGTTGTTAATATAATTATTAGTGCTTAGGAAATGACACTGTTTGTATTGCGCAATATTTATTTAAAGATGAGTCTAT
>NW_023423324.1:0-1269 GCF_002922805.2 Oryzias melastigma
TGTCTACAGCTGGCAGTTTGTTAGAGACAGCCCTAAAAAGTATTCCTTGAATAGTTTTTAAAGGAGATTAGGATTATTTTACAGATATCCCAGTTCATGGTCAAGGTTTCTGACTTTTATGTTTTCCCCTTTCGTCCAGTCTATTCATAAAAACATATATTTTTAACTAGAATGACCTCCAAAACTATGTGTGAAACATTAAAATTTCCCCAGGGATATTAGGAGGAAAAGGGGAATTTCAAGAATCTGAATTCCTGTGCACATTTGTTGTACATGTTGGAATTTATTTATCACTTGCTTAAACAAAAGTTACAACACATTTTTAATTTGACATTCACAAATTTGATTTTTTTTATCTTATTTCAAGGCAACAGTCTATTTCGATACATGAACAGCTACTTTACTTAATAAAAATAATTCTGAGCTGGAGCAAAGGACAAGGCTGTTCAGTATGTTCTGGTACAGATTAGCTCTACAGACCAAAATTAAAATGAGCAGCATCTTAAATATTAAGTGAAAAAAATCAAATTGACCTCAACATATTTTTAAATGTATATCTCTAAACAAAATTTTATTTTTTCTATGGAATAAATTAGGAATTCATAAAAAAATAATAATAAAAAAAAGAAAAAAAAAACCTACTGAAAAAAAATGGTGTACTTTGTTTAAACTTTCTTTGTTTAGATTGTCTCAGTTTTAATTTTCTTTAACAAAACATTTTAGAATTTGTTAAGACTGTTCCTATAATTATTTTACAAAAAGATTAGGGCAATAAGATTGACAAAAATGTCTTAACAAAATCACGTCTGCATTTTTTAATTAATGCAGAACATTAACACATTAAAATATTAGCATTGTGAAGGTTTAGAAATTTCCAAATGACACTGACATCTTCCTTTATAGACTGGATCAGATAAGTGTGACATAAAGATAGGCTTGCACTTGTTATGTGTCTTCTGAAGTGCAAAATATCTCTTGATAGAAAAAGAACTTAAAGAAAAAGAACACGGAAAAGGTATTGTATTATGATTTAGAGCAGGGATATCTTGGTTGTTTACTGTAGGACCTGCGTCATAAGTACAAAATCCCAAAGAGGGTGACCCACCCTTTTCGACTGGGTGTTGAGGAAAAGGATTGACTATAACTTCTTCAAAAGAAACACTTCTATTCTCATCAGCCATTATCTGTGGAGTAAAATCAGAATAAGCCTCAGTTGACAAAGACGACAAGGGGGTCAATGGCCTATTTTCAGAATACTCTAAATAGTAA
>NW_023423325.1:0-1269 GCF_002922805.2 Oryzias melastigma
GTCACGAGTTCAGAGCGAGTACAACGGAAGTTACCAACTGCAAGCTTCGCTTTTATTCTGAAGGATCAAATGTGATATTTAACGCTTTTTATTAAATGATGCACAAGAAACACAGCTCAGTATCAGCTGGTTTTAGAGGCGGAGCTTAGGGAAAGTTTTCTTTATCGTAAGAAGACTGTTTGTAGTATAGCATTAGCATGCTACATCAGCTCCAGCTACAACAAAAGAAACTTGATTAGAATCTAAAACCAAAGAAAAATCCTTAAAGTTGGGCACTTTCTTATAGACTTCCTTCAAAATTTAGAATTTTTATTTTTTTTATAGATAAACAGATTCAGTGCATAGTTTAGCTTTAGCGGGCTACATTAGCTCCAGCTACAACAAAAGGAACATCATTAGAATCTACAACCAAAGAAAGTCACTTAAAGTTGGGCGCTCCCTCATAAACATATCTTTATTCATATTTTAGAAAAAGCTTTTTTTTACGTAAACAGATTCAGTGCATAGTTTAGCTATAGCATGCTACATCAGCTCCAGCTACAACAAACTAAATAGGGTTAGAATATACGACTAAATAAAGTTACATGATGTTGGGGACTTCCTCATAAATGTAACTTTATCACAATGAAAAAAGTATGTATAACTTAGGCATACTCCATTCTTAGCTTAGCTTTAGCATGCTACATCAGCTCCAGCTACAACAAAAGAAGTGTGATTAGAATATACGACTAAATAAAGCTATTTGATGTTGGGTACTTCCTTATAAATGTAACTTTGTCGAAGGAAGAACATTTGTATAACGTAAGCAGACTCATAGTTTAGCTTTAGCATGCTACATCAGCTCCAGCTACTACTAAAAACCTACGCTGCCATCTAGTGTTTATTTTTGTAGATGTACAGAGGAAAATCAATACGGATGTAAATGACAACGTCTGGAAAAATTTTTTATAAAATGAACACAAACTATCATGGTAACTTTAGCAGGTGTAGCATGGAGCGTAAGTTTAGCTAACACGTTGGTTGCCATGTTAGCTTAATCTTCCTCGCTCCATTGTTTGCTCAGTTTTTAAGCTAAAAAAATATAATCCAGTCGCAGTTTTTTAAACTCACCAGTGTAGAAAAGGAACTGGATGAAATACTTCTGGTTTAGTTCCCCGACACAATTATTGATCCTAAACAAACAATTAAACAAACAAAGAAATGAATGAAGAAATACAGATTTACAACAGCAGTTCCTCCAGGAGTCTGAGGAGTTTCCTCACCAGGGGC
>NW_023423326.1:0-1268 GCF_002922805.2 Oryzias melastigma
TGTAAAAGAAATTCTGTTGACTTTGTCTTGGTGATTATCTAGGACTGACATGCCCTTCAAATTAAAGACGTGCATTCAAAGTTGCACAAAGCGTTTGCAAACCAAAACTGTGGTATCTTATAGAAGGAAAACCCATTAGTATAGATCCATTAAACACAGTTTTATTAATATTAAATATTGTTGAACCAAATAATGGTTGCTATGAATCTTGCAAATTAACTTAAACCTACAGGCCTAAAACTCAGTACCGGTACATGTTTGTAAGTCTAAGACATGAAAAAACAATAACAAGAAGAAGTATTTTAGGATTAAAATGTGTCTTCATTGCAAACTACACAGTTTGTCTTTATTTTACAATGGTTTGTAGGTCAATCCATATCAACTTTTTTTGTGGAAAAAAAGTATTATTTGGTTTGCCATAGACACTAAATTTGACTGTCTTGATCCAGTCCCCTCAAAGGTAAATAGATCAAGACAAATTGAATGTTTGATTTTACAACTGCACAACTTTTATTTTCCTACTTCACCCAGTAAATTCCCCTTGGTCAGTCCCTTTTCCCGTCAGTAATTGCTCTGCAAATTTCCCACACTAGTTAACCTTGATAGTCTCACAGGCTATTGTCTGTGAGAGCGAAGCCTTATGTCTGACTGAGTTCTGCCCATCTGGACTCACAGACAGAGAGGATAGTACAGATGGTGTAACTCAATAACCTCAATCATTAAAACTAAGAGATAGAGCTGTGACCCCTGACAGATTTTGTTTGATTAAAAACCTTCCAAAGAGATTGCTAAGACTCTTAAAACAACATTGACTTGAACTACGGTGTGAACCTTCAAGTGGATCAAGACCCTTTAAAAAAGGATTGTAGAACCAACTCCGGTTTGGCTTAATATATAGTTTTAGGGCACACTAAAGATCACGAGGAGGAAAACATTTTTTTTCCTTCTGATAATTCAAACAAGCCTTTTACTTCTTAACATCGGGAATGTGTTGGTCATTAGATCTGACGGTTCTAGAGCACAATTCCCCTGCCATCTTAATCCGTTTCCCAGTCCATCAATCAATCAGACAATTTCTGATTTTTTATGACTATTGTTTTAAATTGTTACTGAAGCAAATTTCACCCAAAAAATTAGATTTTTATATCATGATCTATGTGTTTTGAAGTTTATCTTCTCAAAGAGTGAAACACTTTCCTGGCTGAAGCTGAATTCTAACTTTATTTTTGCTTGTGACAAACATAAAAGTCCACATCAAATCATTCTAC
>NW_023423327.1:0-1268 GCF_002922805.2 Oryzias melastigma
TTAATAATTGTCTTTATAAATGTCTTAATAATTGTCTTAATAATTATCTTAATAATTGTCTTAATAATTGTCTTAATAATTGTCTTTATAAATGTTTTCCATCGTCATAGAAATTCCACAATACCGAGTTGTAAACACTTTTTTCATCTCAGTGACTCTTTAAACACACAAAACGTGAATGTTTGTCACTGATTAAGGATTTACCTTAAAAGGTAACTCTAGAGCCTAAGGTTGCAGAGACTGACCCCCGTCCCCTCCCCCACAGTGTTGGCTCCTCCCACAGCGACAAACCTTCCGTTGTGCCGTCTGTGGAGAGGCTTCTACTGTGCAGCTCGGAGGCTTCAGGACGAGTCCAAGTCTGACAGAGCCTCCTCCTCCTCGTCTTCACCGTCGTCCTCGAGCTTCCACCAGCACTACCAGGCACACTCGGCCGAGCAGGACTCCGCCTCCCAGCATCCGTCTGACGCTGGAGCGGAGGGGTCCAGCTCCAGGTAGTCTGCAGAAACTCCTGCCGGTCGGGTTGCTTAGTGAGAACGTCACAGATCTTCTTTCTCTGTTTTTTTTCTGCCTCCATGATGAAGTGCTGACGACCAGAGCGAAGACCAGGATGAAGAGTATGAGTCCGAGGAGCAGCTGCAGGCTCGGATCCTGACCGCCGCTCTGGAGTTTGTCCCGCTGCACGGCTGGTCCATGGAAGCCATTGCAGCCGGCGCCGAGGTGAGCTCGTGATGACGTAGCCGCTGTACGAACATTCACGCTGGTTTCTTTGTTTACCAAACCGTCCAGCATGAGAGCTGGAGTCCTCATCCTGGTTCCTTTTGCTTGTTTGTCACATTTCTGTAAAGAGAACCGTCACTTTAACCTTCATCACGTTAATCAAAACAACAAACTAACCAAAGGTGGCTGAAACGCTGGCTGTTGTGTTTCCAGTCTCTGGGTCTGTCCTCCGCCTCCACCGGCATGTTCACCAACGGATCAGGAGACCTGGTTCTGCATTTCATTGCTGACTGCAACGCCAAGCTGACTGAGATCCTGGCGGAGCAGCACAACCGGGTCCAGCTGGGCCAGGCTGAGTACGTCCTGCAGGCCCGTCCACTCCTGACTGACCTGAGTTCATGCTTACGTCAGGGTACCACAGCTCTTACGTTAAGAAGAGAGATTGAAAGAGAATTATGAAGAGCAAGAATGAACAACAACAGCATAACATTAAATAAATACATTTAAAGTTTATTTGTAGCACATTTCATGTACAGAGACAATTCAAAGTG
>NW_023423328.1:0-1268 GCF_002922805.2 Oryzias melastigma
ATTAAAAAAAAAAAAAAAGTCAAAATCCTCCAGATAACTTGTGTCCAAAGAAACATGACAACTGTGGCCAGGTGCTCCTCCTGACAAAGAAGTGACTGCAGGGATTTAAAAAAAATGTCCATCCTGATGCCGAAGCTGGAATGTGGGTGTGTAAATCCCAACAGGACATGTGCTGTGATCATCCTCAGCCTGCATTCATGAGATTTTTGTGAACGGAGCCAAAGACGGATGCCTTCAAACAGTGACCAACAGTTCCAAACATGGTTTTCTGAACATTTATAGATGATGAAACTCAACTTTTCAATCGACTTCAGTGAAAGAAGAGCTGACGTGTCAACAAGTTTCTTTCCGAGGGGCTAGGAGCCCTATCCTAATTGTTTTTAAACTTGTTTTTTCCAACAAAAAAAAAGGCTGTACACCTTCAGCTGGTTGACCTTTAATGCTAAAACTGAAATAGAAGCAGCAGCTTTGATCATCAATGAGAACTCAAACTATCAGGAGTTGGTTCTCAAGGATTTTAAAAAACTTGCTTAGAATGAAATTAATTTCTAATTTCACACTTAACATATTTGGCATAAATAAGAAATTGGATGAATATGGTATAAGAGGTGTTGCACTTAACTGGTTAAAAGATCAGACGAGAAATGGTAAAAAAGTTTGTGTGGATATAGGTGATATTAGCTCAAAAACAGGAAAAATAAGTTGTGGAGTCCCGCAAGGATCAATATTGGGCCCCAAAATCATTATAGATTTATATATATATATATATATATTAGTGATATTTTTAATGCGTCTCAAAAAATTATTCATTTTTTTGCAGATGACACCAGTCTTTTCTGTACAGGAGAGAATGTGACACACTTGTTAGATGTGGTCACAACCAAAGTGTCAAAACACAAAATCATAGTTTGATTAAAAAAAAAAAAAATCTAGCTAAAACTGTCATTTTTGGTATTCAAAAGATAAAAAAAAAAGATGAAACTGGAAGTTAAGGACACAACAAAGTGAGATGAGATTGAATTCCTAAGTGTTTTAATTGACCCTAAATTAAGATAGAAAGTTAAAAGTGATGCTGAAAACATCAAGTATAGAAAAAATAAGCAAGGTTAAACGTTCTCTAACTTATAATACTGTGTATATATTATATTATGTTCTAGTACAACTTTGGTGTTGAGGTTTGGAGAAACACCAACAAAACACCCAACAGTCACTATGCATAAAATAATAATGAACCAAACAATATTTCCTAAAGGAGAAAATTATGGGCA
>NW_023423329.1:0-1268 GCF_002922805.2 Oryzias melastigma
TCTTCTTAGTCTCAGGCAGCTTTAGTGGCTGACCCTCCCTGAAGAATAAAGACACATATTTAGCCATAAATACCGGAACACCCCGACCTGATTTGGTCCTACTGGGAGCTTTTCTCAAATTATTTTACAACTAAATTCATTAAATTTTAATGGCAAATTAAGCAATTTCTTGTACAGGAAGGCACAGGAAGCATTAATTGACATATTATGAGCATCTTTATGACACATAAGTGGAGCCAGATTTTAATGTTGGAGGTCAGGCAAGCTTTGGACGGAGTCAGGTGTGCATGACGAAGGAAAAGTCAGCTTTATGTGAAAGGAACGGAGACGGCTTTAATTGACAAAGGTGGAGCCACCTTTGTGTAACAGAGGCGGAGCCACCTTTGCGTTATGGAGGAGCCAACTTTAAGTTAAAGAGGCAGAGCCACTTTTGTGCAGCAGAGGCAGAGCCAGATATGCGTTATGGAGGCGGAGCCACTTTTTTGCGACAGAGGCGGAGCCACCTTTGTGCTATAGAGGTGGAGCCGCTTTTGCGCTATAGAGGCGGAGCCACTTTTGCGTTATAGAGGCAGAGACACTTTTTTGCGACAGAGGCGTAGCCACTTTTGCGTGACAGAGGTGAAGCCACTTTTGCGCAAAAGAGGCGGACCCACTTTTGCGTTAAAGAGGCGGAGCCAGCTTTGCGTGACAGAGGAGGAGCCACTTTTGTGCTATAGAGGCAGCCACAGATTTACATTATAGAGGCGGAGCCAGCTTCGCGTTATAGAGGCGGGGCAAGCATTGCGTTATAGAGGCGGGGCCAGTTTAGTATTATAGAGGCGGAACCGCTTTTGCATTTTAGAGGTGGAGCCACTGTTGCGCTATAGAGGTGGAGCCACTGTTGCGCTATAGAGGTGGAGCCACTTTTGCGTTGTAGAGGCTGGGCTCCTTTAGTATTTTAGAGGCGGAACCACTTTTTCATTTTAGAGGTGGAGCCACTTTAGCGCTAAAGAGGCGGACCCATTTTGCGTTTTAGAGGTGGAGCCACTTTTGCGTTATAGAGGTGGAGCCAGATTTGCGTTGTAGAGGCTAGGCTCCTTTAGTATTATAGAGGCGGAACCACTTTTTCATTTTTGAGGTGGAGCCACCTTTGTGTGACATGGCGATGCGTATTCTCCTCACGAATGCGTTTGATTTATCTAGGAATTCCAGCTCCTTTAACAGTTCCAAAAAAACCCAAGTTCCCTTGGGTCTAAATGTGAATTTGTTCCCCTGTGATGCGTTTGCCT
>NW_023423330.1:0-1268 GCF_002922805.2 Oryzias melastigma
TAAAAAAGTGTTTTGTAGGTGGACAAAAGAGAAAAATAGTATTTTAAACATAGTGAGACTTCTGACTTTTTCAACTCACCTTTACTTAGAGATTTAACCTTTCTATGTCATTTTAGACTGAGAAGAAAAATCATGTTCACAGATGTTTCACAGCAAATTCTAACATAAAAAAGTTTTTTTGTTAATTTTACTTAAAAAAAAAGGTTATTATTGCTTTATTTTGTATCGTTATACTCAAACTCGAGTATTTACAAGTCCTTCCAGGCATTTTTTTGTGATTGTAGCATCCCAAAAAGCCTGAAGTTTCAACTGTTTTCTAAAAAAAAATAATATTTTTCTGTTAATTTTCAACTGAAGACTGTACACATTTTTAAAGGGTTGTTTTTTCACAGTTTATTGAAGTGGAATTTTATGCAGTCTGCAAAGAAATGCAAAGCATGTTAAAATTTCTTTTCAAACTGGCACTTATTTTAGCTTCTTGTGTGAGAAAACGCTCTTATCTAAGAGCTGCATGCTCAGTAAATTTACTCAGAAATGACCAACATTGTATTCATACTGAAAAGTGAATTAATTTTACTACAAAACAAGTTGGCATGCTAAAGTTTCATTCATTTTTTCATATATTTAAATGAAAGATGGGACTTTAAAAAAGGTTTTATTTCATTTGAGATCAAATCCAATATTTCAGGTAAGTTTAATTTTTAGTCAAATGTGCTATTTTTTCTGAGTGGTGGAATTTGTTGCATAACTGTACGCAAAATGTTTTAGTAAAAGCATCAACTGAGACCTGATCTCCTGGCTTTTTTCTGCATTAAATCTCGGGATTCACAGGAGGCTGTAAAACCACAGAACTTTTTATTTATTTATTTTTTTTGCAACGAAGTTGTCGTAGTTGAACAAAGTTACTGAGTTAAGAAAAAGGTGCAGGGATTGGTGCAATCGCAAAACCCTGGTTTAAGAATGGATTCAACTAACAGGAAGGGAACACCTGGAATGGAATGTCAAAATAAAAAAGGGAATATTGTGAAAAGAATAAAAAAATTATCTTTATCAGTCTTCAAAAAACGGAAAGATGTAAAATGCTAAAGAAGTCGGTTGTTTACCAGCCGTTTCTTTAAGCGCATCATTGCAGAGTTAAATAGCAGGAAAAATGTGTTGGAAAAAGGTGAGGTAGTAAAAATAACTGCAGCCTTGAGGGGATTTTGAAACAATGGGGGAGTGGAGGAGTGGAGTGCTGCTGGAGTCAGTGTTTCAAGAGCCACCACACA
>NW_023423331.1:0-1268 GCF_002922805.2 Oryzias melastigma
TTTAAAAAATGTATTATTACTTCAGGATAACATTTTACAGCTGCTAAAGTTAAAATCCCATCAAACCTGAGTACATCATCTTTTTGAACTTGAAATTGAATTGAAACGAATTGAATACAGAGGATTGAAAACAAAACCAAACCCTAAATATAAGTGTTAAAATAATTATTTTATGCTGTTCTTTTGTCTTAGTTTAATCTGGCAAAATCTTGATTGTTCTGTACGAAGCTTCAATGTGTTAGAATAAAAAATGAATGTAATAATTGGAGCTCTTGTACTGAATAATCAAAGAAAAGTGAGGTTTGTGGCTGGGAGAAGTATGAATCAGACCAAGAGCTGAGAAGCACTGATATTTAAACAGGTTCTGAACATTAAGTGTTGCACAAGATGAGGTATTTCTGTCCTGCAGGTCTCTTTCTGCATCATCCCATGAAGTGAACATGGATGCACTGGAGGTTAAATGTTTTAAAATCAAAGGGTGTTTAGAGTTATATGTGCTGTTTTTCCAAATAAGATCTAAATATATTTCTTTTTTCAATCAAACTGATGGTAACAGACTTCAATAAGAAGCTGTTTGAACAAATAATGCTGCTAGAGTTGGATGAATGTTGCCTGCCTGGTTGGTTGAAACTCATCAGACCTAACATTCTATTTATTACCTCCCTGAAATAATTTCCATCAATTATTAACGTAAAATTTTCCATTAAATTTGATTTCCACAAAGAAACAAGTTAAGTTTGACAAATTCAGTCTATTGAGATGTGAAACGTTCCCTCTATTTTAGGTCAAAGTTGCAGAGCTGCAAAGCAACTGAGCCAAGAATTGTGGATCTGTTTCAGAAATATGTTAATGTTATCTTTTTCCTATGTTGTTGGTTCACTTTTCAGGTTATTAAAATGGAACTTTACTCTGAAATAATTGAGCTGAAGTGGCCATTAATATCAGTCACTAGAAACGTGTTCCAAATGGGCAAATATGAATATTTTTCTACTGAACGCAGAGGTGCAGATAGATTATCTGGGGGTTTATAGCATAATTCATAACAAGGGCACCTCCCCTTTGTTTGAATGCAAAATAATACAGGAAAAGAGAACAATAGAAAAGTTATATACATGCTGCCAAGAAGATTCAATTTCATAATAAAAAAAAATTTGTAGAAAACTTCCAATTCAGCACAGAATTCTAAAGTGACAAAAAGTTGAACAATTAGAACTAAAACAAACAACAAATAAATCACATTCTAAAAATTTCAACCAGAAATAGCCTTC
>NW_023423332.1:0-740 GCF_002922805.2 Oryzias melastigma
ACCTGCGCGTGCACACGTCAGTAACTTTAAAAGTGTCATTTTTTTAATCCTCCCAGTCCGAATAAGTGAAAATATCAACAAAATACAAAAAAATGAGCCTGAAACCAACGGACGTTAACCTTGGATTTTCTGCTCGAGTCCATGTTGGTGACGCAGTTCGCCGCTCGAGCGATAACAAACGAATTTAGCAAGAAACTTCCCAGTTTTTTTGCGGCGGAAGCGAGTTTGGTGGACCTACAGGGCGCCGCCATCTTTGGAAGGTCTGTGTAAACCAATAGAAAGACACGTGATCACGTGACTTAATCCATCCAATAGGTGGAGCGGGTGTAAACAGACCTTTTTTTTCTTGAAAAATATATTTCAAAAAAGAGGTAATTGTTACGTAAAGCGAACTTTTTAATGCAATGTATGAGGTACTTCTGAAAACTAAAACAAAAAAAGTTTAAAGAAGTTATTTAAAAAAAACATGAATTTGTTGTGGTCGTTCTTGTTTCGTGCCGATAGAGGGCGCTTTAAGGAGCAAACGAACAGTAAACCATGAAGGCTTTTGCAGTTGTTACTGTAATCTTTGACATGTGGAACATATTTACGTAGTTTATTTCATTGTGGCGTACATTATAAGTGTTTTTAAATTACATTTTTAAAAATAAAAATACTAGAAACCTTTGTTTGAACACATGTCTAATAAAAGCAAACCAGTATATTCAAATGTGTAACTTCTCACAGGAAAAAAAAAACAG
>NW_023423332.1:867-1268 GCF_002922805.2 Oryzias melastigma
ATAATAATAAGCTATTTAAAAAATGATCCAAAAAGGAGTGCAACTACAGGAACTACAAACCAAATTATCAAACCAGAATAAAAAGCAAACACCAAAAAAATTAAAAAAGTTGCACTATAAGCTCAATAAAAACAGTTAAAGAAATAATTGAAAGCTTCATGCATACATGATCTTCACATAAAAAGATATATAGATATATACTGTTTGCTTTCTTTTAAACTATGTTGTTTTTATAGTGGAAATGTATGTACTTTTGTTTTTTAAATCAACATCAATCTAAACCAAAAATGTAAAATAAAAAAAAAATTAAAAAAAATATGTAATTTTATCTTATCTTAACACATTATTATAGACCTTTTCTTGTGACCTCAATATAACTCATCTGGGTAGTTTCCCCAGTG
>NW_023423333.1:0-1267 GCF_002922805.2 Oryzias melastigma
GGAAGTTGCTGAGGAGAGGGAAGTCTGGACATCTTTGCTTAGACTCCTGCCCCAATGACCCAGTCCCAGATGAGCGGAAGAATATGGATGGACCAGATGTCAATCTCCAAACTTGCAGAAATTGATTTGCAACCAACAAACTATAAGCCAATCCCCATAAAGTGACCTGTTTCTTACCAGAAATTACCTTGCAAACGTCTCAGACATCAATCTCCAACCAGCAAACTCTAAACCAAACAGATACTCGTCTGCACATAACCACAATGTAACCAGTAACTAACCAGAATTAGGGCTGCACGGTGGCGCAGTGGTTAGCGCTCTTGCCTCACAGCGAGAAGGCCCCGGTTCGAATCCCGGCTGGGACCTTTCTGTGTAGAGTTTACATGTTCTCCCCGTGCATGCGTGGGTTTTCACCGGGGACTCCGGCTTCCTCCCACCGTCCAAAAACATGCTTCATAGGTTAATTGGTGACTCTAAATTGCCCCTAGGTGTGAATGTGTGAGTGAATGGGTGTGTGATTGAGGCCCTGAGACAGACTGGCGACCTGTCCAGGGTGTACCCCGCCTTCGCCCATCAGTAGCCGGGATAGGCTCCGGCACCCCCGCGACCCCGAAAGGGAAGAAGCGGACAAGAAGATGAATGAATAAATGAATGAATAACCAGAAATTAACTAGCAATCTTGCAGAAATAAACCTGCAACCAGAAAACTCAGGACCAAACAGATATTTGTGACCAACCAGAAGTCGACCAGCAACCAGCAAACCATGTTCACAGTTTCGGAACATCCCGACAGCAAATGAGCTTTCACTGATTCGCACAGGTGGTTTGGCAGATCGTCTTACACCAGATGCCCTCCATGACACAACCCGGTATTTTATCTGGGCTGGGGACTGGCACAGGGAGACAGACTTGGGTCCACTTGTGGGTACATACTTGGGTAGTAAGAGGAATCTTCAAGCTACCTAAGGCTCTTACTGAAGGACACACCTTGGATTAAGATTACTGCACTCCTGAGATGCGAGTAAACATATTTAGCAAACAATTACCCCCTTAAAACCAGCCATTGGACGCACTAAAGTGATCTTTTTATCAGTATAATAATAAACCAACATGTTGCCTTCGACAACCCTAATATTTACCAGAAACCAACCTGCAGCTTTCTTCTTGGTTTTATACGTGTTGTGTTGGTCACCCTTTTGGACTCTCTGTATAAATGATTTTCGGTTCAAATCCACCAATGAGTCACAAACAAGTTTAAAAGCATCTT
>NW_023423334.1:0-1267 GCF_002922805.2 Oryzias melastigma
TCAGCAAAACTGATAAAACACAAAGATTTAAGGAGAAGTTTTTTTTGTTAACTTTCTGGTTAAATTCAGCAGTGACATAAAAACAAACATCTCAGTTTTGGATAATTCAACAAAAATATTCTCCACTGTTTTTCCATCCTCAAAGTTCCATACTCGACATTCTAAAGTGATGCATTTCGGTGTAAAGATGGTAAAAACACATATATATTTCCCCCTGTGGTAGAATCAGCTGATTCAATAACTTCACTGCTTTTCTTGTTTGGAAACGATGAATTTGTTGCTCTGACAGGCAGAATAATGTTACATTTTAAGTTTAGAAATTGTATTTTTACTACACGCTACTATTAAATTATTTATAAAGACTGGGAATCAGAGATCTCGGATGTAGCAAATATTCACACTCAAATTTTCTGAAGCAGTATCCGAGTACTACTAGTAATCTACTTGTAATCCTTGTCCTTTGATGTTCTGTGGATCAAATCAGGATTATCTTAGATTGTAAGTTTGAAAAATAGAAATATAGTTTGAAAATATACATATATTTATTGAATAGAGTTTCAAACTCAAAATTAATTGGAAAAAAAAATCAAAATTCGAAGAATTTAGAAGGAATACTAAAAATTTAAATTAAAAGAAAACTAAGCCTAGAACTGTTACCGAATAAAATTATTTTTAACAGCAGCTCTTTTTTATTTTCAATTTTTGTTCAGGAGAAGAACTCAAAAAATAAATAAAATAAAAATGAAATCATGCAAAATTGAACACAATTCTGCAAGATTACGAAGGTAAAATGAAAAATAGCGAGGAAACACTGGAGAGTTATTTAAGTTTTCTGTATTTATTTACAAAATTCATCAAATTAACTGTTTTTTCTTCAAATTTTCCTTATTTCCTTTAAATTTACAATCTGCATATTTAAGTTAAAAAACCTTTTTATGTATAATCTGTTTTTTATTCACTTTAAATCTATATTTTTCCATTTTAAAATCATTCCCAGTGGTCTTTTAATTATTATGATGCTGTTTGTTACCAAAATAAAAGAAAATTTAAGACATAATTTCTGCAGAGCAGCAGCAGAAATTATGCTGTCCCTCCCGACAGGAAGTTAGCTTAGCTAACTTTAAATCTTTTAAATTCCAGGTCAAAACATTTTTATTCAGAAGAGATTTTAGTTGATTTTATACTGTGTTTTACTATGATTTACTGGTTTTATTTATTATTATTATTATTATATTTTTTCCTTTGAGCTTTGATTTGATTTTATGCT
>NW_023423335.1:0-1267 GCF_002922805.2 Oryzias melastigma
TAATATCCTCACAACGTCATTAGGTTTATAACACTCGATGCAGACGGCACAGTTGTCAAAGTCAGGTTCCATTTCCTTACATGAAAAGATACCAAAAGAAACAAGATAAGAACTTAAAAAATGTAAAAAAAAATTATCAAAAACTATTCATATGTGAGGTTTTTGTTATTTAATCAACTATAATTGAAAACTTTACTCATTTTCAAAGTAGACATTCTAGATTGGCATCAAGTTACATTTTACTAGAACGTAAAATATTAAAATAAGAAGTTCTAAGGCTTCTTGCTATATGCTGACCTTTGACCCTGAAAGGGATTAACCGACTGTTGTAAATGGATGGATATATGTGCATCCACTGATTTCTACAAATGCAGACATTTAAAGTGCAGCTATAGCAGGCAAAACTGTGCTAAAAACTGTAGAAAAATATGCAACAAAAATTCAAAATTATTTAGTTTATTTACTCATAAACTAAAATAAAAAGGACAAATTTATAGAATGGGGCTGCACGGTGGCGCAGTGGTTAGCGCTCTCGTCTCACAGCGAGAAGGCCCCGGTTCGACTCCCGGCTGGGACCTTTCTGTGTGGAGTTTGCATGTTCTCCCCGTGCATGCGTGGGTTTTCACCGGGGACTCCGGCTTCCTCCCACCATCCAAAAACATGCTTCATAGGTTAATTGGTGACTCTAAATTGCCCCTAGGTGTCCATGTGAGAGTGAATGTGTGTGATTGAGGCCCTGCGACAGACTGGCGACCTGTCCAGGGTGTACCCCGCCTTCGCCCTTCAGTAGCCGGGATAGGCTCCGGCACCCCCGCGACCCCGAAAGGGACACAGCGGTCAAGAAAATGGATGGATGGATGGAAATTTACAGAATGACTAACAGTTTTATTTATTTATTTTTTCATTTCTAGAAAATGAAGTTGTTAATAATTGAGTTCAACAATGATGTGATTGGGGTGAAAAAAAAATGCACAAAATCAAAATTTCTCCACTAAAATTACAGACTTTTTGTATTCTAAAATTAATTTTTAAATGTTATTTCTAAAAAAATATGATACAGCACAGAAAAAAGAATTAAAGCTTACCAAACAGTAATTAATATCAACATTTACAATTCTAGCTTCATATGTACGACGAGCAGAAAGACAGGCAAACAAACAGAAAAATCAAAAAATAAATTCAAGGATGCAGCTAAACTTACACAAAAAAGCTCTTTACTTTTCCATAAAAGTATTGCTTTTGTATTATATAAAGATATTCCAAGTTT
>NW_023423336.1:0-1267 GCF_002922805.2 Oryzias melastigma
TTGCTATTTTTTTCAGTTTAGATTACACTATATGATCCGTGGTCTGGCGCATTGTTACGGTAACACAACAGCCTCGACTGCAGCATCAAAGGAAAGTGAAATATATTCTGATCGTCACGATAAGTTAAATAAAGCATCAGTTCAGAGAGAAAGTTCACCTCTTATCACTTGTTTTATTCCAGAAGATGAAGGAGAAGTTTGTTTTAAAGCAGCCTGCGCAGTGATGTGTCAGCGTCAAGGCCCGGGGGCCAGATCCGGCCCACCGGGTAATTAGATCCGACCTGCCAGATCATTTTATCTTATTGTTATTAACGGCTATTGCTATTAACAAAATCATTTATAATGATCTATAGCAACTTTTACATAATTTTCATGTTTTTTTAAGGTTTAGTGTATTTCTAACTTGTACATTTTGACAAAATATATTTATATGAAGAGTGAGATATTGAAAGTTATAAAAGGTTTAAGTGGATTTATTCTGTAATAATATTCCTACCTGTTTTATTCACATTTATGTTAAAAGTTACGTTTTTAAAATTTAGTTTACCTGTTTTTAATAAGTGTTTATGTTGTTCGGCCCGCGACTGAAGGTTTGTTTTGGATTTTGGTCCCAATATGCAATTGAGTCTGAAACCCCTGATATAGAGCATTAGGCTATATGACCAGGACTTTTTTTTTGTTTTTGAGTTGTACAACATAGAAATATATTTTCCATCCCCGCCCAGCAGCCAATCAGAATCGAGTATTCACCGGGACAATTTAAAGAGCAGAAACCCAATGTTTGTTACTTATTGCTGTATGTCAGCATCTTTTTTTTCTTGAAGTAATACTGCAGACATTCAGAGTTACTGATAATGTGTTCTGTGCACACAATTTACACTTCTGAGTTTAAACTTTATAACAAATATTAATTTGTCAATACTGAATGATGCTCTCACACTCACCTTCAAAATAAAATTTGGTTCTGGAAGCCAGTAGCCTTTATAAACGGGCTACAAAGGACTTTATTAACTTTTAATTAATGTGATGTCTATTGTTTTGTAGTTCCCTTCATTATCAAAGTGTAATTTCAGATGAATGGATGCATTTTTCAAGGTATTCCACTTTAACCAGTGCATTGTCATTGTTTGATATTTGCATTTATTTCCTTTAATATTTAGTTTTTTTATATAAATGTTGCTTAGTTTTGTGTTCTTTACATTTAAAGTAATTTTCTGTATTAATACGAGTATTTTTTTGTATTTCAAACAAGTTTGTTTTTGTAAAA
>NW_023423337.1:0-1267 GCF_002922805.2 Oryzias melastigma
GTAGGACACCGGCCCTCGAGGCCTGGATTTGAATACCCCTGATTTAGAGGAACATCCACCAAACCAGGCACCATCCAAGGAAACCAATCCAAACATCCAAAGATATATACCAGATCGTACCCCATTGAAGAGCATCCATCAAACCATCCAAGGACCTAAACCAAACCATCCAAAGTCTAAAGATCTATACCAAACCATCCACTATCCAAGAGCATCCATCAAACCATCCGAGGACCTATTCCAAAACAACCACACTCTAATGACCTATACCAAACCATCCACTGTCTAAGGACATCCACCGACATCCTGTTTCCAAAGTAAAAGTTTGGAAGGACATTTGAAGCAGACATGACTCATCACAGCTCTTTTTCAGACTGCTAATAGTTGCCCAAAATCATGATCAGCATCATTATGATCAAAGAAATGATGGATTCCAGGAGATTTAACTTCAAATGGATGATATTCCAAAGCCAAACTCATAAAAATAATGAGTCATTTAATGTAACCCTAATGATGTTTAGGAGGAGATAAAGCTGTAAGTGTTGGGATGAAATGTAGAACAAAACAGAAAAACAGATCAAAAACTCCTTTACGATTTTACAGCTGTTAATTTTTTGAAGAATTAACAGCTGATTGTTTGATCCGTGGTTTGTCAATAAGCAGCAAATATTGAAATATTTCACTTCCTGTTTGTTTTTTCTTTAGATTGAATAGTACCACCTGTTCACCAGACCCCAGTTGCTCCGTCCGTCCTGTAAATCACCTGAACAGGAGGAAGACCCTCAAAGAAAACACAGCGGTGAAGGATGCGGTTTAAGTTTTCACAAGGCCTGAAACATCCTCCAGAGAGACTCTCTTCAACTGTCTTGATTAAAAAAACAGGTTTTGTTGGTTTCTCTGAATTGTCCCTAAGTATGCATATGAGTGTGTGGCCGTGCAACAGACAAGTGATCGGTACCCTGCAGTTCCAGCAATCCCTTGAGTTATGTGATCAAACACCAATCCTGACTGACAGGAGAAAATATGGCAGTCATATCCAGCATGCAAGAATGCAAACTAGCTTTTATTGACTTGATGATTAAATTAAAAAAAATGTGTGTTTTGTTTGTTTTTACCACAGCTGCTTCAATTTTGCATGTCTGTGTTCCTAACAGGACTCTGGGGTTTGATCTGAGACACAAAGATTTTTGGATGCAGACTTCTCCACAAGTTCACCGTTAGCACAGAGAGCATCAGCTGAGCTCCAGCTCTAACCGGAGTTTCAAAA
>NW_023423338.1:0-1267 GCF_002922805.2 Oryzias melastigma
ATGGAGTTAAACATCATTTCATTCACTCCAAATCCAGTTTGATTTTTTTTAAAAAAACAAATTCATAAAATTAGTCATTTAAAATAAAAAAATGAATGAACACTAAAGACATTACAAAGAGTATTGTTATAATTTAAGATAAATAGATTAAAGGAAAATCACTAAAATAATTGATACGTTTTTTTTAATACAACCAAATGAATACCGTATTTTCTGGACTATAAGCCGCTACTATTTTCCTAGGTTTTGAACTATGCGGCTTATACAAAGGTGCGGCTATTGTGTGGATTTTTCTTCCACTGTTAGGGGAGCTTTAACTGGAAATAGAATCAAAAACAAGAGACAAAAAAAATCTATGTAAATCAGAATAGCCAACGCTACTTTTTCTTTAGCAGATAGAACACTCATGACAAATTACTAAGTGGTAATAATTTTCAAATTTTCATCATGGAAATCCCGCAAAGAAGGTTGTGTGGTGCACATTTTAAGTAGAAGGCCATGAAGCTTGCTGTCTAGGAAGGAAACCACACTGCTCTACACAAGCTTAGCATCAATTAATCTATGCTGAGACGCTGGAGAAGGCAGGTACATACATGTACATTCACAATAAAAAATTGTTCTCAACATGCAGTAAATATCAAATTTTTCAACATAGATATCTGCGGCCTATAGTCCGGTGCGGCTTGTATTTCTTTTTTTTTCTTCTTTTTCTCAAATTGAGCAGATGCGGCTTATATACAGGTGCGGCTTATAGTCCAGAAAATACGGTAATTATGCATTTTTCTCTCATTAACATATTGTTTAATTAACTTGAGAACTTTAACAATTTTTCATTTTATCAGTTATTTGATAGATGGAATGATGGATGAACGTCCATCCATCATTCCATCGTTCCATCCATCCATCCATTATTCTATCCATCCATCGTTCCATGCATCCATCCATCCCTCGTTCTATCCATCCATCGTTCCATCCATCCATCCATCATTCTGTCCATCCATCCATTGTTCTATCCATCCATCATTCTATCCATCCATCGTTCCATCCATCCATCATTCTATCCATCCATCGTTGCATCCATCCATCCATTGTTTTATCATCCATACATCGTTCTATCCATCCATCCACCGTTCCATCCATCCATCAATCCATCCGTCATTCTATCCATCCATCATTCCATCCATCCATCATTCTATCCATCCATCATTCTGTCCATCCATCATTCCATCCATCCATCATTCTATCCATCCATCATTCTGTCCATCCT
>NW_023423339.1:0-1267 GCF_002922805.2 Oryzias melastigma
GTGTTGTACAAGATATAAACAAATGATGATCCTTCGGCTGAATCCGAATTCTTCCTCTATAGCTTCTCCCTACATTTCCTACTGTAGGGGCATTTGGAGGGGTAGTGGTCTCCGGAATAGTTTGTAAATGGCTAACCCTCGTGGCAGAGGGATGCAGAGGAGTGTCACACACGGAGCACTAGCCGCTCCATCAAACGCCAACCACTCCCAACGAATGTAAGCCAGTCCAACGAACCCTAGCCAGTCCCACAAATACTAGTCAGTTCCAATGAACACTAGCCAGTCCCAGCTAATGCTAACCATTTCCAACAAACACTAGCCACTCCCACAAATACTAGTCAGTTCCAATGGGCACTAGCCAGTCCCAGCGAATGCTAACCATTACCAATGAATACTAGCCACTCCCAACAACCGCTAGTACTCCATCAAACGCTAACCACTCCCAGCGAATGTTAGCCAGTCCCAGCTAATGCTAACCATTCCCATCAAAAGCTAGCGACTCCCAACAAACATTTGCCACTCCAATAAACACCAGCTACTCCAAAAAAAAAATTGCTAGCCAGTCAAACAAATGCTAGCCAGTCCCAGTGAATGCTAGCCAGTCCCAACGAACACTAACCCACGCCAAAAATGCTAGCTACTGTAATGAATGCTAGCCAAGCCCACAAATGCTAGCCTCACCAGCAAACACTATCAACTCCTAAGGAGAGTTAGCCACTCCAACGAACATCGTCCACTCCCAATGCATACTAGCTATTCCAAAAAACATTAGGCACTCCAACAAATGCTAACTTCTCTAATAAATGCTAGCAACGCCCACAATCGCTAGCCACTCCTGAAGAAAGTTAGCCACTCCCAACGAACACTACTCCCTCTCAGTGAATGCTAGCCACCCGCAATGAATGCTAACCACTTCCAACAACTGCTATCCACTCTAGCCAATCCCACAAATGCTAGACCCTCCCACAAAACGCTAGCCACTTCAAAGAATACCAGCCACTCCAACAAATGCTAGCCACTCTGAAAGAATGTCAGCCATTTCAAACAAACGCTAGCCACTCCCAAAGAATTCTAGCCACTCCCAACGAATGCTAGACACTCCCAAAAAGGCTACCCATTCCCAGTAAATAGCTACTCACAACGAACGCCAGCCCCTCCCACAACGCTGACCACTCCAACAAATGTAGGAGTAGGGAGTAGCTGTAGTGTACAGGGAGAATTCGGATACGTCTATCAAGGATTTAATCTCCAAACTGGCTTTGCTGCA
>NW_023423340.1:0-1267 GCF_002922805.2 Oryzias melastigma
TGGATTTTTGTGCCACAATATTTGAACAGAAGTCAGTTATAAGATAAAAATGTAAAGTTTTATGAATAAAACCTCATGATTTGCAAATGAAAATAAATATTTTCTTTCAAAACTTTTTTTTGTTTAAAAATATATGCAACGCAAATGTTTCCAGATGCGCTTTTTTTTTCATCTCGCTTTCTCCCTATCTTTGATTTTGCGTTCAAAGATATGCAAAAGATATTCTGTTGTCACAAAGCAACCCCACCCCCCTTTCCCCTCCATGATGCTGACACCTCAAAGCTGGGAACTTGTAGCACGTATTTTCTAAGTCACAAACATTTTCCTTTTCAAACTGTATTTTTTCTGCTCCTGATTCACAACAATTTGATTAAATAAATACTCAGAAATGCCATTTTAACCTTTTTTTTGTTCTCCTTCAAAAGAAAAAAAGCGACTAGAACATAATAAAAACTCCAATAATACAATTTTCATTGAAGTGTCTTTTTCAGGAACTCACATTTTTGAAAATATGCATACAATGGCCAAAGCCAACTTAATAACCAATGAAAATGGAGGAGAAAAATCTTATTTGTAAGCACCAGTTCATGGAATGCAAATGGTTTGAAACAAACAAAAAAACACCAATTACTTGTGAAGTCAGAGTTTTATATTTAGAGGTGTTTTCCTTTTAAGGTATTATTGAAAGCAGGAGCTGATCGATTCTAAGGAACATAGAAAACGAAGGGGCTCAGCAATCAGTGGTCACACAGCCTGCAGAGCAGAGTGTTTCTCAGGAAACCATAATTAAGCCCAATTGAGGGAGGGATAAAGTCACCATCTGCAAAGACCCATATTTTCAGGAAAAACATAATGGCTCCCTTAGGTGTTTTTATTGCAACAGTCTATATACAATATATATTAATGAATTGCTCTGAGACCAGTTTCCTCCCAAAACAAGCCCCACAGGTCATTTGTTCATGTGGGGAATTAAAACCTATATTCACATTTGAGGAATATCCAATTCCTAGAGGTCTGGATAGACTCCGACATAAACAGCATTTCCCTCTCCTCTCAGCCCTAATCTTGTCTTTCTTTCTGTTTATCTCTCACCTAAAGCACTAACTCCTTGTTGTGAGGTTAATTATGATAATATGAGGTGTTTGTCAAAATGGGGGAAAAAAGTGGATTAATTGTTCATCAGCGAGTAATATTTTTGAGCTGGAATTATGGGCACATAGACTAACGAATCAAAAGATGAGGAATATTCAGAAACACATTTTAAAAA
>NW_023423341.1:0-655 GCF_002922805.2 Oryzias melastigma
TGTAGTTTGAAGGAGTGGAACAGTAATCAGAGGGAGGGGAGGGGTTAAGTTGTCAGTTTTTCAGTTTGTCAAACTTGTATCTTTGTTTAAATGCAAAATACTAATGAAAAGACTCAGTGTAAAATAAATAAATAAATAAAAACAAAAAAAATGTCACGTTGATGGAGAAAAACCCAAACGTTTATCAAAAGCAGGGGTCTGGAACATACGGCTCGGGAGCCACGTGAGGTACTTTGGTTTAAGAAAAAAATTTTAAAAAATTATTTTAGTGCATAAATAGTAAATTTAAAAAAAAAGTAAACCAATTCAAACTGTATTTATCTTCTTCACAAAAAGTTGAGGGACAGTAGGCATCACTCAGAGAGGCTCCTAACAATAATAGCCATAACTCTACGTTAAATTATAATCCATCGGATTTTAAAGCAGATTTCCTGTTTTGGGGCAAATTTATTGATCTTAAAGTGTGTATTGTGGTTCAAAAATACAGTAGGGGGTAACTTAATTTGCTCTGATTTAATAATTTTTAGTTAGATTTACAAATTTCTAACAGAAATCCACCACAAACAGCAAAATAAAGCTGATTTTTAAATCACTGCTGACATCCTTTGTGGTAAAAGATGTTTTATTTTGAAAAGATGCAAACCTCTGTCAAAGG
>NW_023423341.1:692-1267 GCF_002922805.2 Oryzias melastigma
AGCTTTTTCTCTTTATGTTTTCTTAATTTATACCAAAAAACTATAGTTTATTTATATTTATCATGTTAGCAGAAACATAGATACAAATCAGCCTCTTGTTTTTTGAAAGCGTGACTGAAGACTTTGTGGCTTTAAGTGTTACGGCTGGTCAAAAGCCTTCAGCTACGTTCACACCGAATCTGATTCAAGTGTGGAATTGGCGTCCGTCGTTTCTCTTTTGATGCACATCAAATATGCAGCTTGTCCAAAAATGTGCTCACAAACTTGACGCTCCAGACGCCAGTGGGAGGAGCTACTGCTTGAGAGACTCTTCCAGCGCGGTGAGCTTCACCATCTACTGCAGGAGCTGCATCTGAATGAAAGCTGCTTTTAGCAGTACTTCCTTCTCTATGTGATCCAGTTTGACAGCTTGCTGTCCCAAAATAAGAACAAGAATAAAACTATGTTTGTGTCTGATTGCAAAAAGAATTGCTGTGTTAAACCATTTTAAAGCTGCTGCTTCCGTCTGACTGACCTGCACATTAAGTTTTATTCATTTAGGTTTATTACTTTTGAAGAAGTTGCAGTAAAAACAT
>NW_023423342.1:0-1267 GCF_002922805.2 Oryzias melastigma
AAGTAAGCATTTGATTAATTCTCATCTTTCCACCTTTAATTATTAAAAGTTTATCGTCAGATTTACCCTCAAAACTGTTAATATTAGGACCACAAGTGTATTTTGTCAACTTAATTGTAGCATAACATTTAAAAAAAATCCTGCTGGATAACTTCATCACATTTTATAAGTGTTAAAAACAGTCCTTTTATCTATTTAGCGTTAAATAATACTTCTAATTTATTCCTTTTGATTATTTTTTATGACAATAATTATTATTATTATTATTATTATTGCTTTATTAATATATAGAAAACGATCCAATATAATTGAAAAAAGTTGTTTTTAAAGTATTTTTGATGTCCTGTTTGGGTATCAATTGTCCTGCCTCTCCTGGAGGGCGTTTCAGTTTGGCCACTAGGTGGCGATCGCTCAATAGCATTACACCTTATTCCAGAAGAAGAATGACCAAAAAACGATGTTTTAGACCAAAAATGGTTATTTCAAAAATATTTCCTTTTAAAGAGTTTGTGAAATTCATGCTTTTATAAAGATATTAATTTAGTCAGCAATGTATGTTTAGGTTGCCTGAGCGTTAGCATTAGCCGTCCTATGGGAAATTCCATTATACGTTAGCATCAAGCTAGCGGGCTTTAGCTTTATGTGCTAAATCCATAAAAAAGCCCTATAATAAATTATTATACGCACAACTTATAAAGTTTATTACATAAACTTCTATTTAATATCAATTACATTTCAAAATAGGAGTTTTCCGATATAAACTGAGCAGAGGTGGAATTTTTATGAATACAATTGTAATTTCTTGCATAAAAAACAAACTAAAAAATAAATTTAGCTCAAAATAAATATAATGGATAATTAATGGCTTTGATGAATACAATTCAATTTAACCATTTGATTTACTATAACTTTTCAAATATTAACACAATCAACATAATTCTAGTAGATTTAGAAATCTACTAGAATTATGTTGGTTGTGTTTATCAATTGAAAAGATACCGTATGTTAAAGATTTTGTTTTTAAGCACCTCAGGACTTAAGCTTGAACCAAATCAATTACTAATACAAATATATTGAATTGTATAAAGAAAAGACCTCTCTCTAAATTTAGGCTTATTCTCTTGTCATATTTGCTCTTATTTAAGCTCCTTCATGCTATACATTTTTGGTTGCTTCTTTTTTTTAAGTTTAGCAGTAAATTTTGCAAGAAAAAATGCCTTCTAAAGTTCTGGAAACTTCCTAAATTTTGCGGACATGAAAGTAAAAA
>NW_023423343.1:0-1267 GCF_002922805.2 Oryzias melastigma
ACCATAAGTCCGGAAGCTTTAACTTCAAGAAAACGTCAGCTGGATGAATGAGAACCTTCATCAACAAAATGATTTTGAATTATGCATTCAATATTTTTTAAAAAGAGGTCACTTGATAGGGTTTGTCTCGCTTCCCATCACCTGCTTGCATAGCCAACAACTTCCTCATCTTCTCACACAGCTCATTTTTCTAAAATAGGCCTGTGATCACTCACTTAGACAATATAACTTTAGCTTAAGGGGAAAAAAATTCTTAATTAGGAAGAAGTAGGTAGGACAGACTAATTCTATTGCTAATATTCTAAATTTAGCCAAACTCTTCAATAACATTTTGGCATCAGCTTTTTTTATGTTATCAATTGAAGCCAAGAGGCTTTTTGAGATCACACAAAAAATCTTCACAAAGATCACAGAGTACACAATGATAGACTGAAACATTTCAACAAGTTTTATTCTGAAAACTCCAACAGTTGATAATAAAAAGTGTCATAAAACTAGCAGAAAAATTGGTACTACTTATTCTTCTGCTCATCTTTTTATAGAAAATATGATACTTAAATCCTAGAATATTACAAATAAAGATTATATCTGACGTTGCTTTTTAAAACCCATTTTTTTATGCTTTTTAAACTAAAATAATCAGGAAAAAACATATCTAGCTACATAAGATATGAGCCTCTCTTGAATTAGATTTTGATTAATTTGTTGTTTTTTTTGTTGATGTTTTTTTTTTTATTTATTCTGCTAAATTTTGCTTTTGACTTGTGGTTTTTCATTGATTATAGATCCTGGTTGTTTATCATCCTAAAATGTTACTGCCATGACTCTTAGATCTACTACTTTAAAGGGGAGAAGATCTAATTTAGGGAAAATAATCTATACATTATTTTAACTCTTATGCCTGGTTCACAATGGAGGCGGAATTCAGCGCCCTTGTTAACCTATGGTGTAGTTCACACCAGATGTGAAGCGCCGCGGTCCTCCGTGGAAGGTTCGCAGCGTATCGTTACGGCGTCTGGTCTATCTTGTGCGAGAGCCGGGAGCGATACGCGTCAATTCTCGTAGGAAGTTACATCGCGAAACATGAGGAAATCTGGTCTATTTTCAAAATATAACCAATTTTTCACAATAAAACAGCAATTGACAAATGCGATCATATTTTTGTATCTAAACAGACTGTAGAGATGAAAATAAACATACAATCACGCACAAACAAAACAGACAGACGCGATGCTTCCGCCTCCAGTGTGAACCTAGCATTAGGGTT
>NW_023423344.1:0-1266 GCF_002922805.2 Oryzias melastigma
CGTAAGTGTGTATTATTTTCATTATCCTTACAAATACTTCCCAATGCATTTATCACATGCATGACAATGGTATGTTCCATTTTTATGATGTCCCTTAAGGTGGCTGCATGAGTCAAGAGAAGTGCAAGACACAACTGTGTTCCCCTTTCAATGCCCCTGAAACCAGCTTCTCTTTCTATGACTCTCCACAGATCTGGGTTATCCTAAAATCCACAGTATCTGTAGGCTTACGGGGGTTTATAAGGGTACATATGACTAAGGTTTTAAACAGTTACATTTTGGATTTACTAGAGAGTCCCAGATTGCTATCATGGTGTATCTGTATCAGCATGACAGACATTAACAACAAATCTAGCACCAACAGTAAGTGTCTAGAATCTACAGGTTGCAGATCCTCAATTTGAAAAAAGACGATAAGCGCTGAAAAACAAGCAGAAACATGTTTGGTGGGAGGAAACTCAGGAGTTTCAACATTACATTGTGTAAAGGTACTTTTCGTTTTACTTTTCCAGATGAAATAAAAGCACAAGAAGGAAAGAAGCAAGTTTAGAACTGCAACCTTCATCATGGAGAGCAGCATGTTAACCTTTGTGCTTCTGTGTGTGGGTAAGTAGGCTGTTGAAAATGTTCTTGATTTTTGAAAGACTTTGGCAGAAATTGCCCGCGTGCCTGTTTGAGCACCAAAGCTTAAAAACAGTTTTATGTTCTTTAGTTTCTCATAAATATTTAAGATTTTTTTCCCCAAAAAATGAAGAAAATGTTGCTTCCACACCACATGAAAGGGATTTTTCAGTTATATATATAAAAAAATGTAAGTTTATTTTTCAATATTTTCGCTTTTAGACAGAAATTTCATTGGTGCTATATTAATATTTTCTACAGTTATCAAAGTTTTTTCTTTTTTGTCCAGACAGTGTGGTCAAATGTTTCTGCCCTTAATATGGAAAATTCCTTGACAAGTGTATGAGGCTGTCAATGGAAGTTATAGGACAGCATGCTGTCACTTGAACTACTACTTGAAGTCAGTCTGCCTTATAGTTCTAAATGACTTTTATGTTTTTTGTCCTAACAGTGTGGTTACAGGTTGAAGCCATTAATGTAGACATTCCTCAATCAATGTATGAGTTTGCCAGAGATACCAACATCACAATACCCTGTACATTTACAACAACAGTCCAACCCCCAAAATCAGGTGTCATCACCTGGTCCAGGAGGCCCACGGATTCCACGGATCCCAATGTTCCGTTTGTAAGTATTAAAACAATA
>NW_023423345.1:0-1266 GCF_002922805.2 Oryzias melastigma
TGTTTTACCGGCACCATGAGTGAGAGTGGTGTGTGTATGAGTCACGTTCCTCACAGTGTCGGCTGTTCTGTGGTTCTGTATTGTAAAACGAATGGTGGTTATATGTTGACACCAAATGATTTTCACGGCCTGCGAGTACACTTCTTCCTCCTATCACGTGGGGTCGTGCATTGCATGGGACACAAGCGAACTCTGTATTCAAACCTGACAGCTATCTGCTTGGTACTGCTCCCACCCAAATCGCGAGAATATAGTTCCTTCTAACATTCATTATTTTCTACAAACATTTTGGAAAAAGCGCCACTGAGCCGCAAGGGGGCGCTGGAAGAGCCGCATGCGGCTCCGGAGCCGCAGGTTGCCGACCCCCGGTCTAACTGGTGCTCACCAGATGGTGACTGGTGCACACTAGTTATTATCTTGTGCTCATCAGATAGTGTAACTGGTCCTCACCAGATAGTATCTGGAGTACATATGTTACTACCTGGTGTGCCCCAGTTACTATCTTGTGCTCACCAGATAGTGTAACTGGTGCACACCAGATAGCATTTCATGTACACTAGTTATTATCTCTTGCAAACCAGGTAGTATCCCGTGCTCAAGATGTAGTATTTCGTGCTCACCAGGTTGGTGACCTAGTGCGCACCAGAAACCAATCAATTTTTCTTTTTTACTTTGATGTCCCTTAATGGGCTCGGTTAATGACATTTGTTGTATAAAAAAAACCTACGGATTAAACTATTGTGAATTTTTAGAAAAATACAGTTTCTGCATTCTTACATGTTTTTTTAATAGAAGGATAACTAAGATTTTGAACAATTTGTGAATTCGATTAGTCTTCTAAAGGTTATTAGCCTTCTTTGGGCAAACAGACACTTTTAGATTAACTTTGGAAAATAATTAGAAAGAACACAATCCCTCAAATCTTATTGTTTTTTTGTGAAAACAGTCCTCATTTGTGTTTTAATAATTCATCAAACAGACTGTTGGCTCTGATAGAAGTAACTCTCAGTCTGGGAAAATGTTGGTTAACATGGTTTGAGTTCCAAGCTTGATAGTGATGAACAAGACCAGCGGTGACGGAATTCCACTGTCAGATTATGGGAGTGCAGCATGTCAGTGTCACTTTGTCATCCCTTATCGTGTGTCTCCTGCCACATTGATGACAAGGCTCAGTGTTTCTTTGAAATAACACGGTTATGTCAGGCTCACTATGCTTTGTTAGAGAAAATTAACTTCAAGTCAAAGGTTAAAAATATCTGTTTTCTA
>NW_023423346.1:0-1266 GCF_002922805.2 Oryzias melastigma
AAAAAAAAAAAAAAAACTATTTTTTTCTTAAATTGGCATACATATTGTATCGCCTGGGTGTTTAGCCACAATATTGGACCGAAAGGTGATAGTTAATGGTTTCATTTTGCAGTGAAATTCTGTCAAAAATATAGAAAAAAAGACATTTCAGGATTTTTAAAAGGAAATAAAACTAATCAACATTAACCAAAAGGGGCTAAACTGAAGCTTCATGCTTATCAAAGCCAATCCTAAGGTACAATTTACACAGAAACAAAACTTAACATAAAGTTGACAAATATGCCACAAAATCAAAATACTTCCTATTTACACATACATGCACATTTGCTTATTACACATACGTAAACATATGCACATATATAAATACAAATACAATTTTATGTCATTAGTATCAGCTAGCTATGTGTCACTGGACTATTTATTTTACAGTATAATCTACTGTAATTTAAGACCTTTATCCAAACAATTCCAAAGTTTTCTTCCAATGCACAATTCCAACAGGAAAATACCTCTCAAATTATACTTTTAATTTTATAAAATAACTGCACTCTTTAAGGGCCAATGTCTTTTAAAGGCATGAAATTAAACAACCAACTTTCTTACATGCACCAACCAACTAATTTTAATTGTTATGATTTTTTTTAAAATTGCGTATTTGTGGATTTGTAAAAAATCAACTTTATTAATTATTCTAATTCCTCTTTTGTAAAATGTTATCATCAGATCAATATTTGCTTGGTAAGTTTTTCTTTAAATTTCATTATAATGTTGTAAGTTTGGAAGATTAAAGGTTGAATATAAAACATGCAAACATTTTTTTCCTTCTGTTTCTGTGGATTATACCTACAGTATATCTTAGGATTTATTTTTTATACATTGAACATTTGGTTTCTAATGAAGCTGATGGTCAATAATGACTCCAAAGAACTTTATTTTATAAACATGTTCAGTTTCTATTCCATCAAAATGAAGCTTTTTATTGTCAATTGCTTTATCTGCACCAAAACATACATTTGTTTTACTTCCCAAAAAAATAAAAATAAAAAAATAGTTTATCTCACTGTAGGGTGACAGTGATAATGTAACAGAATTTTAGTTTTTGACTTGGAACACTAAATTAAAATGTTTACTTATACTTGGAATACATTTAAAATCAAAGGACTTATGGTAATATTTTATTTCCTGTTCAAATTAAATGACAGTCAATATTAATCTGATGCATTAGCAGTTTGGCCCATTACATACATTTATAACTTAACTTTCTCT
>NW_023423347.1:0-1266 GCF_002922805.2 Oryzias melastigma
AGGTCACTGACGACGCCACTGCCGATCCACGTACTGCACACCTACGAACAAACAGTTTAAGAGGCAATAAAAAAAAAAACATGTTTAAGCCATCAGCGTTACAACATTCTACTGTTCTAAGCCTGTAAACATTTTGCATTACAGTTGTATGACAATTGCTCAATACAAAAGTTTGATTTGATAGAATGTGAAAGTAAATCATTACATTACAGAAAGCTCAAATCTTCAGACTAATACAAGTAGTTTGATTTACTGACTGGGATACTTTATAAACAATTAAAAACAAATGAATCTTTGCATATAATCCTCAGAATTACAATACTTAAAAAATGCAATATACAAAAATTAAACGTTAGAAAAGTCTTAACATGTCACATTCAGACTAAACAATACTACACAAAGTGAGGTGGAGGTTGTTGTTTCATGAAAATGATGATCATTTTTTGTGAGCATATCTCAAGATGTAAAATAAGATGAAGCCACAAACGGGAATGGATGACCCGCAGGTGTGACCCCGCCATTGTCGCCTCCTTTTGACATTTTTTTTCCCAGGTAGCTTACAAATGAAGATCGAAGAGTAAGAAGGGGATAGATCGGAATCCCTAGGAGGAGTTTTTTTAATTTGTAGCTGGTGCTAGAAGTTAATTTTTAATATAAAATTAAAGATGGAAGCATATTTTCAGGGTCAAAGGTCAACAAAACTGCAGGGGTGGTTGAGATTTAACCTGGTGGTGTGTGTTTACGTGACATTTTGTGAACATCTTTCAGACAAAAGTTTTCTCTTCCCATATTGTCCAAAGATGAGAAAATTGCCAAATTTCACACTTTGCCATGAAATGGCTGCCAAGCTTAAGACCCTGTGGCCATCCCATAATAATTTTAAAACTTCCTTTGGATATTCCCGGCACAAGTGTTTTGCTTTTTTGAACAGATTGTTTTTTTTTTCTTGAGCCCCATTAGAGATTTTGGCCCTAACCATTTTTTGCTGCTGTGATGTCATTGTTGTTTGTGGGGGTTAAAAAAAAAAAAGTTGTGTGTGAGTGGGGGTACATCCATTATGTTCAAAATTAATTTTCATCTGAATCTATGAGTGATGGATCTGTGAATTTTTGAGTGTGTGGGTGGAGTGACGTTTTTGCTCAAAAGTGCAGTAAGAAAAAATAATTGTGAAAAGAATCTGGTCCTTCCGTCCAGGACTGTGGGACACACTAATGATGCTAAATGATAAATAATAAAAGTATTTAATATTAATCACATACATAAAGT
>NW_023423348.1:0-1266 GCF_002922805.2 Oryzias melastigma
AGGAGATACAAGAGTTGGGGCACCAAAAAAGAGCTTTGGGGCACACCTGAAGTGATGGGAAAGGGTGGAAATCTGATGGTTTTGAGGTGGATAAAATTAAATCAGACAAATATGAGGGAATCCCCTGAAAGGGATGTAGGTAACACAAACATATCAATATATATCATTTATGAGATTCATGAATGAGTTGCAATATAAATGAAGGAGGACAATGGTAGAAAGGGTTTGTGGCAGGTGATGTCAAAGGTTTAGAACAAAGAGGATTGAGAATAAAGTAAAATCTGCTGCTATGACGAATTTTTGGTTATTTTATTAAAGGGAAATTTTTCTGTTAAGGTTTGGACAAAAGCAGAAGTGAGTTGTTTGTACAGATTTTTTTTCATTTGGATGGAGAGAAGTTGAGAAGCAGTCATTTTTGTTCAAGTATGAAGACGGGGTGAAGGCTCAAGGCATTGAAAAGCTAGGACACAGCTGCTGCTTTGAAGAGGATGGGAACAAGACCAGGGCTGAGTAAGGAGTGGACGATGGATTAAAAACAAAGGAGATGAAGGAAGGAGGATTTAACCAAAGCTGTGGGGAGAGGGTCGAGCTTACATGTATGAAGGTTTTGAAATTTTGTTGGAAACAGACAAAAAGTGTTTGTTAGCCCAGGGAGCTCAAAGAAAGATGTGGATGAACCAGGGAGTTGTTGATGTATTTTTTGATTTTTTTTTTAATCTTCAAACAATAAACTGCTCGTGTCATGTGAGTAAAGGTGATGTTGAAGGGTGTGAGCTGGTGTGAATGCATTGTTAAGCTAAACAGAGGATCTTTATACTGCTTTTGCTGGAACTATGTATATCTTATCCAAATTTCACTGTTGTCGAGACTAAGAAAAACCTAAATGTCCTTTAGTATTATCTATTAAGTAAAATACTGTATCACTTGCTATATTACTTGTTTATTACGTCAGGATGCCATGAGATGTTGGTATAGACTTGTACGAATGTGTTGCCTTGTGGAACAACACATTTAAAAATGACACAGGACACAAAACAAGCTTGTTGTAAAATTTTACTAAACATGATTTTAAAAAATCCTGTTCAAACATAGCTTGAACCCTCATGCTTTTTAATGGGGTACAGATGACCCCAACCTTACATTGATGAGTGATCCCTCCCATGACAAAGGTGGACAGGATTTTATGTTTGACACGGACATCAGTGATGATAAAAAACGATTGAAAAAAAAAGTTCAACATGCTGTCTTGTGGGGTCCAGATGACCC
>NW_023423349.1:0-1265 GCF_002922805.2 Oryzias melastigma
AAAAAAAAAAAAAAAAAAACGTATTTATTTTTGGTGATCTATGAGTCTTATTAATACAATACAATACTATTTTCACAAATTCAGGCCCAAACCATGACTTTGGCCCCCCTGTGTGATTGAGTTTGACACCACTGCCCTATAGACAACCAAGAAGTGGCTATATAAGAAGCATTTATGATTCTAGCTAGAGCGGCCTAGCTAGGATCTGGACCTCAATATATGAAGGGAGTTAGAAGTTCAGCAACTGCCCCAAAACATCTCAGCTCTTGAGAAGATCTACATGGAAGAATGGACCAAAACAGCATCATTTTTATCTTCAAACCTGTTGAAGATCTACAGAAAACTATGAATGAAGCTCTTGCTTACAGCATGTAGAAAAGGGGCAAAACAGACTTTTTAACAATATAAGGTAGGCAAAATTACTAAAAAGAAATGACCAATCTAACAATAATTTTTTCATTGCTTGCAGAAATATTTTAGTCGACATACAGAGTGACAACCCCTTAAAGTCACTTATGGAGGTCTTTTTAAAGATGCTTTGTGGGATCAACTTCAATACACATTGTTTTTTTTTAACATTAAAACAGAACAAAACTCCAAAATACAAATCACAGGAATTATTTTTCTCACTTAAAATCTTGTTTTTTTATCTTTATTCCCATACATGACAGATCTTTGGTTTGAGCAGAAGGGAAGCCATTGGATTGTTCAAATTTTTATGAAAGAACACAAATATTTGTGCAAAATTTGAACTTGTTGGCAAATAATACGTTTAATTTCATTGATTTAACTTACAAATAATTGAATACTGCAACAAAAAATGACAACATTCAGAATTAACCCCTTACCTTTTCAATTTCAGGTTTAGCTGAAGTAGATCAAATAAGTTACTTTATTAATTATTACATTTTAGCATCTTTGAAATCACTTTAAAATACAGAATTTGGTCGATTCCGTTAAAAGTTGATGGCTCCTTCCTTTTTATTTCTTGTCTAAAATATTGCTTACAACAACAACCTTTATCATTTTAAGCCCGAGTAATGAAATTTGACCCCCGGTGACCCTACACGGATGCAGCACAAGTCATTTTGTTGGTAGCCACAATGCGTGCAGATAAGAATCTGGCGTTTGCCACGAACTATACATCAAACCATCCGGACACTATTAAACCCCGGTGAAAAGGATGAGATGGTGTTTATTGTTATCTGTTTTCAAAACCCCTCCTTATAAGGCGGCTTAGGAGAGAGATTGTGGAAATCCATTAA
>NW_023423350.1:0-1265 GCF_002922805.2 Oryzias melastigma
TGGAAAAGAGCACGACGACCAAGTGCAGAGAGTGATGGCAGCATCTTCTCCTTCACGATAGACCAGTACGTTGCTGAGTTCATGATCCCATCAATGAAATACAGCTCCCCAACACCAACAGCACTCATGCAGCCGTACAACAGGACACTGCCTTCACCATGCTTCACTGTAGGCACCGTGCACTTTTCTTTGAAATCCTCACCTTTATGACACCATACATTTTTAAAACTAGTAGTTCCAAAAACGGTGATCTTTGTCTCATCACTCCACAGTATAGAGTCCCTCTAGTCTACATCTTCCTCAGCATGGGTCTGGCAAATTCCAGATGTGCTTTTTTGTGCATGGGCTCTAGGAGTGGCTTTCTTCCTGGACCATACTCATGCATGCCATTCCTATGGTCTAAAAGGAAATGGTCACTCAAGTTTGGCTTTCCACTGCTTTAGCTAACTGCAGTGAACTTGCATGGTGATTTTCTTCAACTCTTCTCATTAGAAGACTCTCCTGTCGAGATGTCAACTTCCGTGATGATTTTAGGATGGCTGCACTTCCATCTTTCTTAAATTTTTTTGTACTTTTGCTACAGTATGTTGACTGATGTGTAAAGCTTTGCTGATCTATTGTAGCCCACATATTTTTTCTGTAAAGAAATTATTTCTTTTCTCAGATTTTGTGACATTTCTCTTCCATGAGGAGACATTTCTGACAGTGTAAAATGGAAAGGCCTTTTATTTGCCAAGAAAAGCTCTTTTATAGTCATATTTGTGCTGGAAATATCTTAAAAGAACATCTCTTGTTGCATTCAAGATTGATTGTGGGAGAAATTGCTTTGTTTCTTATATTTTCTTATTTGTTTGCTTTTGCTCTTTTCATTTTTCTTTGTTTTATCGTTGTTCTTGTTCGAAAATAAAATGATAAAAAAAAATGCATCATTAGACTGACCTGTGGTTGAATGCATGTTAACTAGATTTTTTTTAGACTTAAGTGTGGCTTTTCTCTTAAGACTATACTTTGGGTGTACTCATTTTAGCAACAAGGGCTTGAACAAATTGGTCAGGAAAATCACTTTTTTGTGTGTGCAAATTAACAAATCTTGTTTGCAGTTAAAGATCTACATTTTTGGGAGTGTTTTGTAGTATAGTATCTCATAGAAAATTTTAATTCTGAAAGGACACTAAAGGTTTCCAGAAAAATGTAGAAGGGTGTAGTAATTTATGCTGAGCTTCTTCTTTTCCTTTCGGCTTTTCCCTTCAGGGGTCGCCACAGCG
>NW_023423351.1:0-1265 GCF_002922805.2 Oryzias melastigma
GAAACTTCGGATCATCAAATATTAATCTCACAGTAAATCCTGAGCTGGCCCTACACCTTGACAAACCCTCACTGACCTGAAGTGATCAGGCTAAAAAAACAAAACAAAAAACAAACAAACAAAGTCAGTCAAGCAACCATCTTCATACGAGTGGAATAAAATGATAATTCTCTGGCAGAAATGAACCATAAAGGCTGGTTTAGGGTAAGAGATGACTCTTAAATAAATAAATAAGATTTTTTAAGCTACATTAGCTAAAATTTCATTTAAAAAACAAAGCCTGTTTACCAGAGATTACTTTTTCTATTTCAAACTGATTGTAATAACTGTTTTATTTTACTGGGACAAGTCAAAATTCCGTTAAAAAAAATGGACAAAATCTCCAACATAGTAAATTGGTGCAAACTGTCAAATAATCCTCATTGCTCCATAATTCTTGTCAACTGACATTTCTTCATATTTTATTTTTGATTTAATATCCTACGTGTTATATATACGATATATACAAAATATTTTCATTTATTCACGCTAATTTAGTTTTCTAGCTATAAAACAGTTGCAAAGTTCACATATCTAAAGTGATGATGTTTTATTTTCTTTTAAATAAGAAAAAAACAACCAAAAAATAAACATTTGCCTTTGTTTACCTTTAAGACAGTTTACGTTTTTAACTAGTGGTGTGAAGGATCACAGGTAATCCGTGGCCCGTACAGATTACTGGCCACGGTTCGACCCACACGTGTACCACAGATCTCCCAGTGAAGACCAGCAGCTGTCCCACAGCCACTGCTCCTGCAACAGGGACGTCCCATCAAGGGAAGGCAGTATGGCAAGCCAAAAAGATCAAAAATCACCAGGAAAAGCGAGCATGGCCGTGCCTCACCGGCACATGTACTGCGGATAATAATAATTACTTGAAATACTTAAATGTTCCCACAGTTAGTTTCAATAATACAATTACTAAAAAAAATAATAAAATTTGAATTTTAACATTTTCATTTGAGATTTAATTTGGACGTTGGGGGTGGAGGAAGGGAAAAATCGCATATTCAGCATTCTTTTATCTCAGTTTTTGTAGATTTGGTCTCCAGACGTGTACTGTAAATGTAATCAGAAATGACATGTTTTTTTCATTTTTGTTTATGGTCAAAGATGTGTGAGTGTATAATTATTCTTTGAAGTACTTTATACATGTTTTTTCCCAAATATAAGTTTTAAAGCTTTTAAAAAAAGTAATTTTAGGGTTCTATCTTCTTGTTTTTTTT
>NW_023423352.1:0-1265 GCF_002922805.2 Oryzias melastigma
ACAGAATCTGCATGTAAATGAGGAACTCGAGTGGAACGCTGAGGTTACGAATTCATGTTAGATCTTTTGCAGATGAATACATGGAAACCAGATTGAGATGATTAGAACATGAGATCTTAGAACATTAGAACAAAGAAGGGACAGTAATTAATTTATATTTTTAAAAGGATGCCAAGGTTGAATCTGCCAGGAAAGAGGCCTTGTAGGAGTAGATGTAATGAAGGAGGACATGAGGGTGGATCATGTGAGTGAGGGTTGAGGTTCACTGTGATGACCCCTGAAGGGAGAAACAAAAAAAAAACTAAAAAAAAACTAAGACAAAAGAACAACATATGGGAAGAGTAATGTGTGGCTTACTCTCAAACAGGAACAGCGCTGCTGCGGAGGCCAGAGTTGCATGACCACAAAGATTCACTTCTGTTGTTGGAGTGAACCATCTGAGATGGAACTTTGATCCTGTTGATGACAGCAGTAAAAATTAGGAATAATTCTATCGCAGATACCTGTCTGTGCATTCTGTACATCTATAGATCCCTAATATGTATATTTCCAAAATTTCAAAGCTTTTTGGAATCGTTCTTCGGTTTAGTGTGGCCAATTATCCATTCAGAGTAAAGTTTTTACTTCAGAAAATGTTTAAATATTTAAATCGTGATGCATTTTCTTGTTGAAAACATAATGAAATAATCTGAATTAAAAACAGACAAATTAAACATCAAAATGTTTTATTATACTGAGTTGTAACATCATATTTAGTAACTGTAAAAAAGTTTCAGGACTTTTGTGTTTTTAAGTGTAGTTGGCTGCCGCCTGTTATCCAAGGTTACTGGCAGTCATGGTTTTGTTTGAAGCCCCACTCCATTACTAACTTCTACCATCTTCATTTTTATTTAAAATATGGTATTTTCATTTAGAGACAATTCAAAATGATATCTTAAAGATGACTTAGCCTGTAGGGATTCTTAAATCCACCATCTGAGGTTTTTCAGTCCAATGAAGGCTTCAGGCCAGCTGACTCATGACTTTGTGTCATTTGAAAGCACGCTTACTTTCAACCAATATCTGTGATAATTTATCAGAAGATAACAAACCAGTAGCAAAAGTGTCAGAGGGGTTGGTCCGTGTAATGAAAGCCGTTTCTGAGAGGTTCATCTCAGCTGCTATCTTCTGATACAACCTTTCATCCAGCTCCTGTCAAGAAAATTGTATAAATATGCTTTAAAAAAAAAGATGTTGCAATTACCAGAAAGCTTATATGGTGGATT
>NW_023423353.1:0-1265 GCF_002922805.2 Oryzias melastigma
TGCAGCGACGTGTCCAGCGGAGCTCATCATGAATATACCGGCAGATAGACCGCTATGCTGGGGCTGGATCACGCTTAAACCTCCAGAACATTTAAAACGTCCCCCGGTGAGCTTGCTGTTCGGAACGCCGGACGCGAGCCGGTACCACCAGACGTGGTACTGGACGCGAACCAGAGCCGGGTTGGAGTGCAGGAGCTCTCCAGGTCCTAGCGCCGGCCGGTTTTAGCTCGCAGCTCGGTGGTTGGAGACCCGCCCGTGATCTAGTGAGAGTGTTGCTCTCCTGAAAGGAGAAAGAAAGAAAACGCGTCGAGCTGTTTCCTCATTGAGAGCTTTTACTCGAATGAATCATATTTTCATACAATTTAGAACACATATCTTACAAAACAACATGACAAAACCTCTCATTTTCTGCGGTGCTACATTCAAAATGGCAGGTGCACGTCATTCAGCTGCGTGGTTGAAAACCGAACAAGCTAGTCACTTTTCTTCACTTTTTAAACTTAAAATAACCATAAACAAAACATTTCTATGGGACTTTGAGAACAGACTGACAGCTTAGACTCCAAAAATATTCTTAACAAATCAATATTTACCTGAAAGGAGAAAGAAAGAAAACGCGTCGAGCTGTTTCCTCATTGAGAGCTTTTACTCGAATGAGAGAAACAAGCCCTGTGCGCCCCCTTCTGGCCGTTTTAGGCATAAATCATTGAAAAAGTAAAAAATAAGAAAATTACAGATTTTCAGAAAGAAAGCATTCACAAGGACATAGGGTGATTTTTCTGTGGTATTAAAATAAAATTTAACCTTTTATGTACCACAAGAGCAGCCGGCGAGTTGGAGGGCGGGACACCCGCGCGCACGGTGTGGAAAGGCACGTATGAGAAAATCCGCGATTAATGCGTCAAAAAAACTGTCGGGGTCAAGCACATGTCGGATTAACGCGTTTTTAACGCGACAAATCTGACAGCCCTAATGAAAACATAACATCATGTGTTTAGAGGACAAGATGCAAAAGAGAATTTAGCTGGCTGTGAATATAGAACAAGATGGTAAATGGCGTTTACTTGTATAGCGCTTTCTACCCTCATTCAAGCGCCCAAAGTTCTTCATAGTCACAGACACATTCACACACTGATGGTGGGTCTGCTGCTGAACACTGTCAACCTTCCACCAGAGGCAATGTGGGGTTCAGTGTCTTGCCCAAGGACACTTTGTCCCAATCCGAATTCTCCACTTCTCCCTTCCCTTAGCCCCCCCCCCCCTTG
>NW_023423354.1:0-1265 GCF_002922805.2 Oryzias melastigma
TTTGCTCGATTTAGTCTGTGTCCATAGATGGAAATAAAAGAAACCAAAAACATTGTTTTATTTAAAAAACGTTTGTACATTTGTGTCCCTGGAGCAATCGCTCAAGATGTGAGGAAAGAAGCTACAAAAAAGAGGCTTATAATGGGCTTTTAATGGAGGATGATTATGAGATAAGGCCAAGAAAATGACAACTTATGTATTAATTTAACAAAATTAAGATAAAAATAAAATGTCAACAACCTCACAGTATATTTATATTTAAGGAACTGCAATAATAAGTTGTTTCAGTGGGACATTAGGCTGAGAGCCTATTCTAAGCACCAAAGTTACACTGTATTTTGCCAACAGGACTACAGGAGCTAATTAACCATTTGATATCTATTACAAAGGCATGGAAGTCTCTACTTTATGGTATTTTGTGTATAAATTGAGGATGTTGCCTCAACTCTCTATAAGAACTAGAACAACCTACTTACGGCTACAGAGAAATCAGAAGTCAATTCAGTTGCCAATTTACCGCGATATGGATGGAACCATCTTGAACCCAGAAAAAGTCAGTTAGCAGGGATTGGTCCAAGTCGGTCTCAGTCAATATTGCTATGGTAACCACTATCCAATCAGGAGTCAGCTTACACCCTATACCACTTGAAAGCAGGCTTCATGAAATCTGTCAATTAAACATTTCACATGTTCAATTTGAGACCACATAGATTCATCGAGGGATCTGATTGGTCAGTTTACAACTTGAATATATTGAACTACAGATTAAAAAAAGGATTAGCAAGAAAATGTAAAAAAAAAAAGGGTACCAGAGTAAGAATGGTTCTTCTGACAAATAGCATGATTAATAGGTAATAGGCTCTATAGAAATCTGTAGATTCTCTTGGAGCCAGCAGGTACTTCCTGTATGGAACACCAGGGGGGAGGGGTCATTGGGACAGGGTTATTTAATTGACGAGCAAAAGTCAACTGTGACAGTCCTTAACTTCTCAACCGGCGTGACCCAACAACTATTAGGCTTGTTTGTTTCACCTGTTTCTCCGTTATGATTGAACCCGGGTTTTGCTGACATCATATCCTGTTCAGACTGAGCCCAATTCGTCCCATTTGGGCTGATTGACATTTCCACCAGGCTTCTTGGCGATGACACGTTTCCATTTCAAATCTTCACAACCCAAGTTTTCAATTGGAAATGAGGAATAGTGTTGCTCCGTGACCTTCTAAGACCTAAACATGTTCTGAACTACAACTCCCTCACCGAGGAG
>NW_023423355.1:0-1265 GCF_002922805.2 Oryzias melastigma
ATTAAATATGACCATAATGAGGAAACTGAGACGCAACATATTAAACAATTCAAAAACACTGTTTAGAAAACAGTTTGTACACAAAACTACTTTATTTTCTTTTGGGGCATTTTTTTTACTTCTTTACTCTGATTTTCCTCCAATAGTTTACCTTAAGAACTTACTTTTTAAGTATATCATTCAACAATTCCATAATAAACTGGTAGTTATACAAAAACTAAATTCTGAGTCTTAATTAAGGTAATTTTTTAGAACGTTTTAATACAGTTTTAATCACAAATTACTGTTTTTTATTTTTTATAACAAAGATCAAAAGTCTACAGACAAACTAAACTGTAGAAAAACCAAAAACACAAAGCAAAGATGCGGTCAAAACAGTGTAACAAAGGATATTACAATGAACAATGTTCAAAGGATTTATTTCAAGAAATTATGTGTTAAAATTCTTATGTTTATTTTAGTCCAAAAGTGTCAAAGTTAATAACACTTTTGAAACATTTATAGTATATTTTGACGAAAAACTTCCCTAATGGTGAGTCAGCATCATTCCTACATCTTTGTAAACAACCAATGTGATTGGCTCATGCACCGATCACAGTAAACTGAAGGTTTCTTAAGATGAGAAAAGCTGTAAAAATGTTTTTCACTATAGACACCAAACCTTCAAAAACATAGAAAGATATTATAACTTCACGTTGTTTCACTTCTTTCTGCTTTTGTTGGAAAAAAAGTGTTTTAATCTATAAAATTGATTAAAAGAAAATCAAAAGTGATCGTTTATTAGATAAACACAGACACCAGTTTATCACAAATACTTTGAACCTGATAAAAAGGTAAAAACAAATCAATAAGTTTGGACATTTTTAGCTTAAACTTTTAAAAATGCAAATAAACAACTTTTATATCTACTGCTAAACATAATTATTATTTGATAAAAATCTAAAACTCAAAGAAACACAAGCTAAAATATAACAAATATAATGATAAAATAAACCAAAGCAGCTTTTTTTTTGCTTTTAGAAAGAAAAAAACTATGTTTTTACACAATAAATCACAACTGTATGAGCTTAGAAACAAACCAGAACATGTAAAAAAAAAACACAAAAAAATATAAATATAATATATTATATTAGAATTATATTTTTACTAAGCTTCTAGCTCCAAATAAAGGTTTGTAGCAAAAAAGGTGAGCTAAAGTGAAAGTACTCGTTTCTAACAGAATCACATCATTGTAGAAACGTTTCCACACACATTTGTTACCATCT
>NW_023423356.1:0-973 GCF_002922805.2 Oryzias melastigma
TTAAAGCTCAATAACAACAGCCTAAATTAAGTAAGGACAATAATTATGTCAAACATAAGAAATAAATAGCCTTTTTAGTGTTACTAATATGGCTTTCCAGTTGTTATCAGAAAGGCAACACTTTCTTTTTCATTAAATCCATAACTAAACAAATAAATTTCAAATGCTTTGTGTGTTTTCCGCGCTGACGCAAGCAATAACAATATAAAAAAATGCATTAAAAATGCAGAAACCATCTAGATATGCCATAAAATAAGTCACACTGAGGAAAAGAGAAGTGTGATCACATATTCTGCTGCATTTCTTCCCTAATCGATGCCTCCAGAGCTGTTCAAGACCAATTGTACCCAGTTTTTTCCGCGTATGGTACTCAATGTACTGAGAGCCTCATGCATCACTGACACACGGTCTTGTCTCCACATTGGAAGCCATAAAACAAGTTAATATTTAACTAACTCTAAATAGATGCTGCTTGTCTGCCAGTTCCCTTTTTTTTTTACAGGCTTCACATCAGCTACATCTGAAGAGCACGGATCCACAACCCATGCAGCTTTTCACCACCACAGAGACAGCTTGTTACCTTTAAATGAAAACTCTAAATTAGACTGATTTAAATACACAACTTTAACAGGAGGAGGGCCAGATAAAACGAGGGAAACACTGGGGGTGAACCTGTGTTTGTAAGTTAATAATAGTGTGGCTGCCGTTGCTCAGTTGTTCCAGGGAAAAGCCACCTTCAGTTAATCACACAGTTTCCATGAACAAGCCTCTCTTGGTTAATTAAGCTGGGTCTCCTAACAGCTTCAAATCACTCCAGGGACAGCCTGCCACTTTCTCTCACTGTTACACTGGCCCTCTTTTAAGTTCACAATTCTTTATTCATGGTTTTCAGGTGACTACAGTAAAACTTAAAAGAAAGCTTTCTTCTTTTGGGTTTTTAAACACCAAAGGGAGAGGAGACATCTTTACTGTC
>NW_023423356.1:1071-1265 GCF_002922805.2 Oryzias melastigma
TATATATATATATATATATATATATATATATATATAAATGAAGCTACAAATATGTAATTAAATATGTATTTATCCATCCAAATGGCTAATATTAGAAATAATAATTAGATTTCAATTAAATATTCAATCAGTTCTCGAGTTGATCCTATATGATCAATATTGTTTGGTTACCAGTGTAAGTGTTTTATATTAGT
>NW_023423357.1:0-1265 GCF_002922805.2 Oryzias melastigma
TTGATCTCACCAACATGAAGAATTTAGGGTTTACACTAGAATAATCTAGCAGATTTGGTTTGATTGAGTGGAGACTGCAAAAAAAAAGACGACATGTTGTCACTTAGATTGTTTTGCATTCGCAGTTATCGTTTGAGAGCTTGTTGAAATGATAAAGTTTCAACTGTTTCCATGTTTTTGCCCTGTGGGCTGTTTCCTTTGGCTACTCCTAGTTGGATTCACACCAACCGTGATAGGTGCATCAGGAGTATCCATTTTCAATGTTAAGTCAAAGTACAGATGCAGTCTAGGTTCAGTGAATTTTGAGCATTGTGGTGCAATTTGGGCAATACGGGGTGGTATGGCCAGAGTTTAAATATGTGAACTTAAGCAAAGATGACTTGTCCTACACATTTTCAATCCCAACTCGTCATATATGGACGTATTGTTTGGGCCCCTCCACATGACTTTCTGACGTTTTGGGTGTCCACAATTTGTCATTTTTTGACATACTGGCTATCTTCCCATTAAATGACTGGTCCCAAACTCTCGGGACGTGGAACCAGCACCGGATTAGGACACCTGTACTGGGTCCTGAGGGTTGATTACCCTAATCATTCGGTTAGGATACACTAGGCCACAGACAGGAAAAAATGCACAAATGCATCTGTGTCTTCTATGCATTGTAAAAAAGATATACAGTGCATGTAGTGATCAAACTAAAAACTTTAGACAGTAACTTCTACCACTTTTACCACGTCTGGAGCGTCAAGTTTATTATCACATCTCAGGACAAGCATCCGATGCGAATTTGGCTGTCAATTACATTCTGTGGGAACACAGAATAGGACATACTGCTTATGTCATTTACTCCCTTTAGCTTACTTCAGTTCTTTTTTAACCACCAAGTGATTCTAGTTTCTTGCTCTAAAGCAAACCAGGGTTTGCTTGTTTGATCCACACCGAAATTTAGCACCAGAAGATTCACTCTCACTAAACAAGGAAGACTATTCAAGGACATGAACCCTGGTGCTGGTGTGAAAGCAGGGAGGCAATGAGTGATTATACCTTCAGGTATAATCACATTGAAGCTTTCCTTTTTCCCTCAGTAAGGTTTTTGTGGCTTCCAGTCAACTTTGAAAAGCCAAACGTATGACCCACCGGTCATAGATTTTTTCAGAACCATTTAATACTTTATGTTAAGTGGCCAATTTGATCAATTTCCCTCGCCCACTGAGCAGCACCATCATCCTGTAGCCAACAGCCGATCCCCGGCCTATGTAAAA
>NW_023423358.1:0-1265 GCF_002922805.2 Oryzias melastigma
TCCTCTTTGGTCCAGTTTTTCATTTCATTACTATATTTTTCCTGCGTTCCTTTATCAGATTTTTTTCCTTTTCTTTCTTTACTTCCTCTTCTTTTCGATCCTTTGCTTCCTTGATTATGTCCTGACTTCTTCGCTCATTTCTCCTCCTGATCTTCAGGTTTTTCTGCTTCCATCTTCCCTTTTCAAACTTCCCGTAAGCCGTTTCTTCTTCTTCCTGAGTTTCTCCATTGTCTATTTATTTCTTTTCTTGTTTTTCTTTTCTAATTCTTTCTTTTCCCACCTTGTCTTCCGTGTTTTTGTCATGAATTTCGCCTTTTCATCTTTTCCTCCTTCTATATTTCTTAATAGCTTTTTCTAAACTTCCTTTTACTTTTCCAGAAAACTGTTTTTTCCTTTCTTTCATTCCCAAAAATGTTCAGCTTTTTTTTCCCACTCTTTTTTTCATCTTTTCACCTTCGGAATTCCTTGCTCATTTCTCCAGCTTCCTTGAGAACCTTTCCAAACTTCCTTTTACTTAAAACAATGTTTCCTTCTCATCTGTTTCCTTTTATTCCCTCATTTTTACTGCTTTTCTTATGTAAACGTTTCTTTTCTTCCTCTTTATCTACTCCCTTGATTATGTCCTGAATTTCTTGATCATTTCTCCTCCTGTTCTTCGGATTTTCCTCCTCCCGTCTTCCTTGCGAACATTTCGAAACTTCCTTTTACTCTTCCTGGAAACTATTTGTCCTTCCTCTTCTATTTCTTTTAAGCCCTTCACTTTTCCTGATTTTCTTTATCCAAATCTTTACCTCTTTTCCCTCACTCGTATCCTTGATTTTGTCCAAAATCTTCAATCATTTCTCCTCTAGATTTTCCTACTTCCTTCTTGTTAACCTTTCTAAATTTCCTTTTACTCTACCTGGAAACATTTTTCCTTCTTCCTCTTTTTGCTCTTATTCCTACACTTTTCCTTGATTTCTATATCCAAATCTTTCCCTCTTTTCCCTCTCTTGCATCCTTGATTTTGTCCCAAATTCCTCGATCATTTCTTCTCTCAGTTTTCCTCCTTCCATCTTCCTTGTGAACTTTTCCAAACTTCCTTTTACTCTTCCTGGAAACACATTTTCCTTCCTCCTATTTTTCCTGTTATTCCTATACTTTTCCTGAATGTCTTCATTCAATTCCTTCCCTCTTTTCACTCCCTCGTATCCTTGATTTTGTCCCAAAATCTTCAATCATTTCTCCTCTCGATCTTCAGGTTTTCCTCCTTCCGTTTTCCTCGT
>NW_023423359.1:0-1265 GCF_002922805.2 Oryzias melastigma
TGCAAAAAACTAAATTTAAAGAATAATTAAAAATAGAACTTTAATAAAAAGTAAAATATTTGGTTATTTTGCATTGCAAGAAATATGTGTTATTGTTTTTATTAGGGATGAGTTGATAAATTTATCCATAAAAGTAGAGATCTCTCTAACTCATAAAGCTAAAGACCACTAGCTTAATGCTAACGTATATTGGAATTTCCCATAAGACAGCTAATGCTAACGCTCAGTCGACCTAAACATACATTGCTGACTAAATAAACAGCTTTATAGACTCACAGGGCTTCATTTTTAAAACTCTTTTAATGAAACAGTTTTAAAGCAACCATTTGTGGTCTAATGCACCGATTAATTTTGCTCATTCTTTGCTTCTTCTTTTGAAATTAAGTGTAATGCTAAACCGCAAGTGCCACCTAGTGGCTAAACTGAAACGCCATCCAGGAGATACATTGTAAATTACCTGCACATTTTTCTTGGAGCTTCTCCGTTTCGGAAACCATTTAACACTGTATGCTATTAATAATCCAATTATTAGTTCGTTAATAAAAATTATAGTATATGAACTGCATCATATCAATCTGAATATCTTCAAAACATACATAGATTATTAATGTAATTCTAACCGAAGTAGCTAAATGTGTAACCATGTAAGCTCAGAAATGCATTGAATCAAATTGAATTGAGTGGATCAAAAGAATCGATAAAAAATAATAAATAGCAATAATTAAAAAAAAAAACATGAATTGTATCAATCCAGGCTCTGGTGAATAGAATCGAATCGAATCTGGAAAATATTGGCGATACACAGCCCTAGTTATTGCCCTGGGACTAAGCTTAAGATGTGCATCTGCAAACTTTTTTTTTTTGAAAAAGCTCTCATATGCCCTACAGAGCTTATGACATTTTTAAACATGACTCACAGACCTTTCATCCCAACTTAATTATTACATGCGGCTCTTGCTAGATAACAAGTTCTAAGATTATGATAAAAGTTCAGTGGTTAAAAGAAGTTTGTTCTTATATCTGAATCATACTGATGGATGCGCATCAAAATCCAATGTGACTTTTGAAGAAAAACCACCACAAATATTGTCCACGGTGTGCATCCCGCCTTCATCCACCCTCTTTATGTTTTTCTTTCCAGCCCGGCAGAAATCAATCTTTTTCCCGTTTAATAAGCTCGTTTTCATGCTGAACTCATCTCCAGCATGATCATCTTCAGCTCCTCTATTCATGCATCCTTGACTTTCTTCTCTTCAATGCGTCCT
>NW_023423360.1:0-1265 GCF_002922805.2 Oryzias melastigma
TTTAATTATTCAAGTCTTATTAAAACAAACAAAAAACCCTGAAAATGTAGTTAAATTCAAATCGGTGTAGAGCCGATCAAACATTGAGACGTCATCACAGCCAATCAAACATTGAGACGTCATCAGTTGTCGCAGGCCCCCGAGCCGTTCTGACACCCCGAGTAGATGTGGTACCTACACCGTGAATTACAGGGGAAGTCACCCATTCATTTATTTGGTAAACTTCAACCTGGTTTAACTTGCAATGTACCATCAATCACCATGTGTTTTGTTCATAGAGTCCGAAAAGGTTTGTAAAAACTTGAATGACCACGGAAGCATGGAAGCCCCAAACACATATTTAGGCACATTTACGTACTTTTACACACATCGATTTTTTTATTGGCAGCAGGGCCGGCCCTGGGCTGCAAGGCGCCCTAGGCGAAACTTGATTTTTGTCATAACGAAATATATGAATATATGTATATGGACACAAAAGTAATACTTTCTTCTTAACTTTGCAAAAAATGTGAAAACAACATTTAGTTTTGGCTTTTTATATGACTATTTTGAATATGATTTGTCTCTGGCTATGACTTTTCTTTGTCTTAAATATGAAAATCTACATGTTAATTATTAAAATCACCAGACCACACGAATATTAGTCAAGAAACATAGATGCAGCAAAGTGCACATGCATTGTGTAGGGTTCAAGTTTTTAAATATGATCATTTTTTTATTCTCTGAAAATTTAAGATTTCATTTTTATGATTGCAAAACAAATTTTCAAATAGATAAATGACATCAAGTCGGCTGATTTTTTTTTTTCAAGTATATATATATATTTTTTATGTGCGTATTTAATTAAAGAATTTAAAAAAATATTTGACATTTCTGTCAATTCTTTAATGTTCTTTAAGGTTTACACAATATTTTAAAGTTTTTAAATTACATAATTGTGGAGTAAAACATATATGTTATGGACATTTTTTATTATTTTTGGATCTTTTCAATGGACGCACTAAAATATTTGTCATGAAGCTAATTCGCCTGAAGGTGGCAGGCTCCTCAAACCCAAAACAAAGAGTCACACATAAACCAATGAAATCTTACTAATATCAGAGGATCTAACTCCAAATTGACACTTTTTATCTAAGTCACATAATCCTCACTGTGTATGAGCTTTATTTCATAAGCCTGACAATTTTAACTCCTGTCTGAAGTGTCAAAGTCGATTCCCTTCACTTTTATTCATGTTTATTACCTGCTGCTGTAAATGTCACACA
>NW_023423361.1:0-1264 GCF_002922805.2 Oryzias melastigma
AAATTTTTTTTAAAACAGATGTTATACAGGCCTTTAAAGCCTTGTTGACTTTAAATAATAATAATTTGTAAAGACTGTAAAGACATTTTTTTGTGGAAAGCGACAAACACTTTGTTCCCTTTTTGACTTGGTGCTTTAAATATTTGAAAAAAAATGATTTTTTATTTCTAAAAACCACTACATTATTATTATATATTAATATATAACAATCCAGTGTGCAGGCGTCATCCTTTTTAACATTTTATGAGGATTTTTTCTGTTTCCTGTTTGAGGAGCACACTTTAAATTAATTAAAAACTCTTTTTTTAAAGAACTTCTCTGTCAAACTCATTAATTTATACAGTCTTTGGTTAGATACAGTGCAAATTACAGTAAAATAAAATGATTTAAGATGGTTCTGTTAAGCTTAAGTTGAGTATATAGTTTGCAAGTTATGTACTTACATGAAACAACCATCCCTTCTGTCCAGAAACAAGCATTTTTGTTCTTTTAGAGGCAATAGTTTTATTTTCTGCACAACAGAAACACTTTATTTATAATGTTACAATAAATAGGCTTCCTTGTGTGAGTTATTTTGCCATAATGACATGTAGTTTTTACTTGAAGATGTTTTTAAATTTACAAATTAACATTTTACATTTTTAGCCTTTTGTGCTATAAGCATTTTTATAAGAAAATGTGATTGTTGTAGAAAAAAAAAAACTTCGGGTGTCTCAAGTAATTGATCTTATAAAACTACATTTATCTAATTTTAACACTTTTTTTTAACCCAAGAACACTTGCTACACCTTCACTTTTGTCGGGTCATTTTTACCCAATGTAATATATCCAATAAAAAGTATTTGTCATAAAAAAATAAATCAAAATATGACAACACATGATTAATAACAGTAGTTATTTTTTATTTTTAACTGTGGTTTATGTAACAAAATGAAAGATAAAACATTGGAAGATCCTAAAAACATGCTAAAAAATAGAAAATGGAGCCCAAAAAAAATTGCTAAAAAAAAAAAATAATAATAATAATAATAATGATACTGGAGACTTGGCCTTTGGTACCCATTGCTAGGACATGTGCACTTTATCCAGGGACCCATGACACTCGGAAAAATACAACATTTTGAAAATCTTGTAAATACTTCTGCTTGGGTGAAATCACCTGGTGATAGTGGTAAATTAAAAGCGGAGTTTATTTCAAAAGAAATCCAACAGTGAGACCAAACCCCCTCCGGTTGAATTTCCTGTTAGCTATCGGCCATTTTCC
>NW_023423362.1:0-1264 GCF_002922805.2 Oryzias melastigma
ATTAATCTTGAAAAAAATGTTGAGAAGGGAATCACTACATCCTGTCGCATTAGAGACACTTCCTGTCTGTTCTGCAGAAACTCAAGTGGCATTATAAAATCATAAAATGCGACAGATAAAATCAAGCTCTGGTTTAAAGACCCATTCCAATCATCTTTTGAGATATTTTACCTCTTTGACACCAGAGATTTCACCGGCAATATCTAAAAAAACATACTTTTTAATATACTGCAAATCTTTGTTATGTAACGAGAATCAACTGAGTTTGACGTGGCTTTCAACAACAATTTACAAACAGCGACTCTTTATGTTTGTAGAATGGAACGCCTGGTTCACACCGCAGTGTGGAATGAAGACCGCTTCCATCTGGTGCCCTTGTTAAGCTATGGTGTAGTTCACACCAGATGACAAGCACTGCAGTGCTTTTTGTTTTGATGGTTGGTTCACGCCGTGCAGCGATCATTTCAGTGTCTGATTGTGTGAACCGCAAGTGATTTGTGTCAATTCTGGAAGGAAATTGGCCCAAGATAAGCAAGAAAATCTGGTCAATTTTCAAAATACAACCAGTTTTTCACCATAAAATGCTGCGATTGACAAATGCGACCATATATAAGTCGCACTTTTAGGAGAAAAGTGTGACATTTTAGAACAAATCCACCACGAACAGCGTTGCTAAAAAAAAAAAATAAATAAATAAATAAAGAAAGAAATACAAGAATACAAATCTTTTTAATCTGTATAAGTAAAAAAATATCAAAGTTTAAGTGGAAAACAATCAAATGCTCTTCTATGTTTGTTTTGGACATTTCTTCTGCCATTGTCAGTAGCAAATACTTGTAGTCTGATGCAGCGCCTTCAAGCAGTTGTTTTATGAGCATATTTATGTCTAAAAAAAAAAAAAGAAACAAACACAAATAAGTAGCTCCTGAGTATAAGTCTCACCCCTAAATTATGAAAAAACTGCGACTTATACTCCGGAAAATATGGTATTTCTTAGGCAATTTTGCTTAAATTGTTTTTTCTTCTTTGACTCGTTAAAGTTTTTTTCTTAATAAATATCACTCATAAAGCCATTTCGAATGTCAGCATGGAGCCGTTTGTTCCTACGACAAACCAATAACGTCCATGAAGCCCATTTCGGTCATTGTGGTCAGATTACAGATAACTGCTAACTCTTTGCTCCGTCCGTTGAAGACTTGGACCCCTGCCTGTTGGCACACATTAGTGACCTCCTGTTTGTTTTCTCCACAGGAATAGATGAGTC
>NW_023423363.1:0-1264 GCF_002922805.2 Oryzias melastigma
AATTCATGCAGTAGTTTGCATTAAAACCAATTAAAAAATGTATATATTTTTTTGTAAAATCCAGCTCAAATAAATTGAAGGCAAAGACTACAGACATTGAAGAATCAAGAAACCTTAATGAAGACACTCCCATACTGCAGGAGCTGTGGAACCATGAGACAAGTCTCAGCAATCAATCATCCATACAGCAGAAGAACAAGTCTTCATAAAGTCACTTTCTTCCTTCTCAATCATTATTTTAATACTTATTTATATGTTTTTAAAAAGCTTAATTGGGAAATTGAAGTTATTTGAACATTTACCTGATGAATAGTGAAAGCCATATTGATTCATTCAGTGTTAGTTTCTTTATAATATGCCAGGGGTTCAGTTTTACATAAAATGTATTTATTCATTGTGTTACTGTAAAGCTTGTTTTAAAGTAATCTTTTTTGTAGTTTTAATTTAATATTTTTTTATGAAGATTGTCAGCAAAAACTTCAGACTAGCCGCTTATCTGCTGTCATACTGACTGATGTTGCCCATTATGTTGCCTCACTTGAGACCTATGGTGTTTTTAATGTTGATTTATATACAAAGCTAGTTAGAAATCAGTATTTTAGACCATGAGGTTCTACTTTCTTCAATGCATTAAGACAATAAATAGGATCAAAACTTAAATTGCTGTAGCATCATTTTTGGTCAATTTATTCAAGCTATACAGGTATCATGTTAGTGTAAACATGAAGGAATTAACCTTTTTTTTAATAAATATTTTTCCCCTCTCTTTCCTCATATTTATTAGGAGCAAAATTGGATCAACAAACGTGAAACAATATAAATTATATTTTAATGACACAATTTGTGTCCCTGATAACCAAGTAATGCTAAAATAAACATTATGTAATGATGTACAAATTACATTAAATTCAAATAAAAAAAATCTAGAGTTTTTCCTAAAATAAACTAAGGTCCTGCAAGAATGACCTCTCACCATAGGGGGGCGCTCGTGAGCCGACAGACGCTTGCTGCATCCATTTTTTTTTTAAACAGGAAATGAGGAAAAAGAAAACCGTTCTGGCGCCATTGAACTAGCTTAAGTTAGCTTTTATTTTTAACTTAATCAGAAAAATGAGTTAAAATACGCAAGGTCCAGAACAACATTTTTCTTTGGCTTTTATCGACAAAAGATGGAAGTTCTTCACAACTACAAGAAGAAAGGAGTTTTTTTTAATTATTTTTTTAAGGAAGATTAGAGAACTTCTTAAGGCTTAGGAGGAGGCAC
>NW_023423364.1:0-1264 GCF_002922805.2 Oryzias melastigma
GGGCCGCAAATGGCCCGCGGGCCGCGAGTTTGAGACCCCTGATTTAGTACATTTATATTTGAGTCAAATCCTTCATTTGAGGATTGTGCAATAGTCTTAAGTCGTACTCTTTTCACACACAGAACTTTACCTTTCATAAACTTTGAGGCAGATTTTTCCGCTCACCAAAGAGAATACAACCTGCTGTATAGTGGCTCAATAAATAGATCTTGTCCGTCACACTGAATGTGAGGGAAAAAGCATGAAGCAGGCCCTCCTTAACCTGGTAGAACCAGCAAATAGATGTTTGAGTTCATAATAATAAACAGTCTCAAACAGGATGAAATGTGACTTCCATCAGCTTTACTATGTCATTCTCATAATAATTCATACTATAATACTTTAGATAAAAACATCTATGACAGTAATAGAAGTACATTTGATGATACATACCTCCCCATCAACCACTGGTGTGGCCTCAGTGTGCACAGCTCAGAGTGGTGATGAGGATGTTCTGCCCCTTCATCAGTGAGGAATCACTGCAACAACCACCTCACCGTTCTTTTTTCACAGTAGTTTAACTGCAAATTGACATTTAAACAAATTGTACTCTTAGAGAAATGGTAGCTGTACATCCATCAAAAGTGCATCTTGCTTTTGCACTGAAATAAGGACATTTCTTTTTGTTCTGTGTCCTTTTTTCACATGCTGGTGTTTCAATGAAAGTGAGCAACATGGGTTCTCTTTCAGAAACTCATGATACAGTGTGTCTGTCCATGGAGGTCTGAGTTTATTCATGTCATGTTTAGCTTTTATCCCATTTCTTTTTTGGAATGAAAATGTTTAACGTCCTGGTTTACAATATCTGTTGTCAGTCTCTTCCTCCTGCACCTTCAACATCCACTTAACTTTCACTTCTTTCTGCTGCTGCTGGTGTTTCTTCTGTGTCTAAAGTGGAACTCTCCTCAACCTCTTCCTTCCTGTCCATCTTTCTCTTTCTCTGCCTTTTCTTTACCTGTTCTTGTTTATTATCTACAAAGAGGTTACAACGTGATAAGTTAGAATCATGCTACAATGGGATATAAACAAATTCATTTTTCTGGTATTGTAGCAATATGCTTCCATACAGACAAATGATCACACAATCCATTTCTCCTGTAAAATGTAGCTTCAACATCTTTAGAGCTATTAAGCATTTTAGGCCAAATATGATCCATATTTTGATTTTAAAAATTCTATAACATAAAGAGAGTAAACTTCTGCCATAGTTTGGTGATTGTAGCTT
>NW_023423365.1:0-1264 GCF_002922805.2 Oryzias melastigma
ATTTTAATTCAATACAGACCCCATGCTCCATCCATTTTCTTCATAGCCTTTGGGGTCACAGGGTTCTCGAAGCCTGACCCGACCCCGGACAGGTCCCCGCTCCATCGCGGAGAACAAGTAAAAAAGGTAAAAATCTAATAAAAATATGAACGAGATTTTTGGATCCACTGTGTTCTGATGATGAAAACATGGATGGTCTATAAAAAAATAAAATACACAATAATAACAAATTAAAGTGATTTTTTTTCACCAAAAAATGTTTAAATGCAATGGATTATGGTCTATATTTGCCAGATTTCTGGGAAATTTCTAGAGCTCAGAATTGATTAAATCCGGGATCAGAGACCCAAACAAATATGGTAAATCTTTTATACGTATAGAGCACTAAGTAGTGAGGGATTTCAGACAAAAATTTAGAGTTTATGTGAATTTAAATAAAGTTTTCAATGGATCTAAACCTCATCAGAAGAGGTAAAAAAGGAAAACGTTTTATTATTTTAAAGCTGGAGTGGGCAAACTTTCTGACTGGTGAGCCTCACATTGTTCTAAAATTTGTCAAAAGGGTTGGGAACTGATGAGTGGAGAGTTTTGATAATCCACCTCATTAGAAACTGGATGAAAATATGCTTTAATTTTAAATAAAAATAATTGATAAAAAAACAGAACATTTTGGAGTTTATATTCCTGTTTTAGTGTCCCTCAGAGAAAAAGGTAAACTTAGAGAAATGCTGCATTCAAGCGGTGTTGGAACGGTTGGGAAAAAAAACGTCCAATTTTGAAAAAGTGAAAAATTTAAATCAACAAACGTTCCGACATTATCAATATAATTGATTTGAATTTGAATGGTCAAATGGTCAAATGAAATTGATTAACAGGCCACATATGGTCTCCGGGATTCAGCTTGCCCACACTTGGATTAAAGTGCTTCCTTTGTTGTTTTGCTCAAATTAAATGTTTACAAATGAATAAAACAAATATACAAACTTTTTTTGTATATATAAATCGGATTTCCACCAGTTTATCCTTACATGTGTTTATTTTAAATTCTATTTAGCTGCAGTAGAAAAAGAATGTGGGGGGAAAAGAAAAGCAAACTGATGGCAGGAAAATTTTAGTTTTAAGAGAAAACTAAAAAAAAAAAAAGGTTCATGACTTCAGGGATAACTTTAAACAGGAAAAAAGGGTTTAATACAAGATGATTACTTAATAAAAGATCGGCCAGATGTCTTCTGGGAGATGAAGTCCTAACAAAATTCTGGGAAAA
>NW_023423366.1:0-1264 GCF_002922805.2 Oryzias melastigma
GAGAGCCGTAGATACTGCAAAGGGTGTCTCTGCAGACCGTTCACGGATGTTCTCTTTAACATTGAAGAACTTTGTTTCCACATTACAAACTTTACAGTGTCATTCCATGCATTGCAGTGCATGCTGGGATAGCTCATACTTAGTGGACATTTGTGAGTCAACGGCGACTTTCTCTTTAGAATGGATCAATTTCACAACTTTGTAAAAGGAACAAGGTGAAAATTCTCCTCCTAAACTTTGAACTTTGTTTAAATTCACGGCATTCGTTGTTTCAGACCCGAGTTCTTCACGTCACATTGTGACAATTTTCATGAATGAGCCCAGTGAGAAGCGCTTAAGCCCTTCAAACAGAGTAATACGCTGCACTCTGCAGATAGAGAACATGGAATGACATCAATTGAATAATCATCTAAAAAATATTTAAAATTTCTGAAACACTTGAAAAATGCCCTGTTACAAATTAATGCTGGTAAGAGCAAAAGTATGTAAGATGTAATTCTTTAAAAGACAAAAAAAGATACTTGTACCTGTGATTACCAATGTGTTCCATCGTTCTACTTGATTGTAATACTAACACTTTGCCATATTTTAACTGGATTGGGCCGTTTTCACGATGTTTGTGTTCAGAATGGGAAGCTTTATCATTTTATGGTCACAACATTTTGTCTCTGGGTATTTGGAAATTGAGGCTTGTGGTTCCAACAAGAGGACTCCCACAGAGACTTAGAACAGGTTACAGCACAAACCAGAATATAGAGTTGATGCTAACGCTAAAACGGGAGTTAAACATTTGAGTCCGCAACATCATCATCTGTCAATCATAACCAACCCCCCACCCATTAAGCAAAAATAAAAGCTATTATGAACTGTAAATTTGAGATTATAAAACTAAAGTTAATGTTGAAAATCAGAATTTTATAAACTAAATTCGCAGAAAAATTAAGAGAATGTTGCTCCCAGCCCTGCAGTGTCCGCTGTGCATGATTTAAATTTAACACTGTCACAACCCACAGCTCTGGTTTCTCCAGATGTAACTTTGGTAAGAACGCGTCATTCTGCCCAGGCTGGTATGATGGGAGACCATGGCTGGAATATTCAGCAAAGCTTGATACTTCATGCTTTTGTTTCCCATGTCGTAACTATGGGAGAAACAATGATAGGGATTTGGTTTTCACAAAACAAGGATTTAAATAATTAATAATAATTGGTCAAGATGATAAAAAAAATTACTAGAAATAAACTTTAGAGCTTTGATGAAAAGTTG
>NW_023423367.1:0-1264 GCF_002922805.2 Oryzias melastigma
AAACAAATACTTTTGGTGATCTTTTGTAAGTGGAAAAACAAGAAAGGTGTTGTAAAGTCTGTGTGTGGCGGTTCCTGCCCTGTCGTTTCACATTGTTGTCAGAAAAGTCCTTAGCAACAGTTGCTAGCATCGTTAGCTCCTGTCGTTTCACGGTGTCGCCAAAAAAGTCCTTAGCAACAGTTGCTAGCGTTGTTAGCCCCTGTCGTTTCACATTGTTGTCAGAAAAGTCCTTAGCAACAGTTGCTAGCATCGTTAGCTCCTGTCGTTTTACCGTGTGGTCATAAAAGTCCTTAGCAACAGTTGCTAGCATCATTAGCTCTTGTCGTTTCATGTTGTTGTCATAAAAGTCTTTAGCAACAGTCGCTATCGTTGTTAGCTCCTGTCGTTTCATAGTGTCTTCAGAAAAGTCCTTAGCAACAGTTGCTAGCGTTGTTAGCTACAGTCGTTTCACAGTGTGGTCATAAAAGTCCATAGCCACAGTTGCTAGCATCATTAACTCCCTTCGTTTCACAGTGTCATCAGAAAAGTCCTTAGCAACAGTTGCTAGCGTCGTTAGCTCCTGTTGTTTCACAGTGTCATCAAAAAAGTACTTAGCAACAGTTGCTAGCGTCGTTAGCTCCCTTCGTTTTACAGGACAAGCAGAAGATATTGCTTAGTATTCCATAGACATCAACAAATGTTCAACTTGTTCAGTAGACAGTGAACGAAAAAACATGTTTTTGACACAAATGGAACCCCGTACGGCCAGCCTCAGCCAGACTCTGCCTTCAGGGCCCCCAAGGTAAATTGAGTTTGAGAACCCAGTTTTAAACCTACTCTTTGTCAAGAGAAAATATTACTTTCTTCCGTTGTTTCTGCATAAATCTATTCATCCAATCCCTGCACCTGTATAAAAGCTGCACAAATCTGCAAGAAATGCTGTAAATAAATCAAAATCACAGCTTTATGTTGAAATTTTAGGATCTGTTTCCAACATTTTTGAGTAAAAACCAGAACCTGGCAGCAAACACCTTTCCCCCAAAACGCCGTTTGGTGGTTAAAGTGGTTGGTAAAAGGCTCATGGCAAGCCCCTCCACTGTTTCGCGCCTGCATTTATTCGTTGCCATAGAAACGTGCAACCCTAACCCCCAGAAAGGCAGAACGTGTATGATCAGCTCCACAGATATGGACGTGGGGGGGTTTTGGCGGGGTTCTTCCCAAATTCTCTTTTTTCTTCCAATCTCTGCAGGCCATGCAAGTCTTCCTCTGCTCCTCAGATCTCCTG
>NW_023423368.1:0-1264 GCF_002922805.2 Oryzias melastigma
CAAAAAGTATGTTATGTGTTTATTGTGGTTGTGTAGTCAAAGCCATTCATCCCCCAACTGTCCTGCATCTTCAGAATAAAAAATAAACGAATCGATCTAGAAAGTAACTAACTTAATAAATATAACCCAAAGTTGCAGAGTATGAGTCTTGCAAATGTAATCTGTTTAAGTAAAAAAGTATGGTGCTGTAAAACTATTTTAGGAGCTTACTGTTACTCCAGTACTTGTACCCACCTCTGAAATAACCAACAACATGCAATGCCATTACTTTCACATGACTTTTTCTTAAATATATTCACCACTCACCAGTCTCTGAGGACCCTTGGGCTCATAGTTCTCCTTGTTCTGTAAATAAATAATTTAAATCCAAGCACATTAGCATTATCACACAGAATCAACAGCCAGGGTAATGTTCGCTGCTGCTTATTGTAGCACAATGCAATGGAAAATATTTCGAGGTCCATAATCAGACTAAGTTCAATATAGTTTTAATTAAAACAAAGTTGACGTAATATGCTTTGAATAAACGCACAGCACATTTTTATTTAGCTATTTTTTTGCCATTAACTCAAGCTTTATTTGTTCAGATTGAAGCTAGCGTAAGCTAACGTTAGCTAGGGTCATTGTCAACTTCACTCGAAGAACACTTCTGCGTGGACAGAAGTTCACCAGCTCTCTCTGTTGCAATACGTTTAAACATAACTTGGAAAAACATTATATTACCTGCATTTCGAAGAAATGTGTTGCTACAGACAACGAAACGTGGAGACTATTTCTTTCGTATTAACTTCCTACGCCGCCAACGTTTCAAAATTCAGGCTGGGACAAACGATTGGACGATAGACGGAGCATCGAGAGCTCCTATTGGTCAGACTATAGCGGAAGTGTTTGGTTGGACAGTTGGCCCGCCCACCTGGTTGAAGATCGTATGATTTTCTTTTATTGTTTTGTTATTGTAAATACCAACAATTATTATTAATGTTATTGTAAATTACGAAAAGCAAAAATAAAAATTAGCAAACAAATGAACGGAAATTAAATAAATAAAGGGGATACATGGAAATTACAATAACAATAAAATAAAGGTTATCCAGAACTAAAAAAAATAACTAAAATTAGAAAAAAATATCAAAACGCTAATTTAAACTGCTCTCCCCAATAGTTCTTAGTCAGTTTTACTAGTCCAAAGGGATTTGGACAGATTAGGCCCAATAACTAAAAAGCTTTTGAAGAAAAATGTGACAATTTATGCAAAAAATTGACT
>NW_023423369.1:0-1264 GCF_002922805.2 Oryzias melastigma
CCGGGACAGTGCAGCACCGAAAAGGAAATGGATGGAAAAACATGATAAATAAAAAGCTTTCAGTGACTTTTGGAAGTTATGTGCATAAAAGATAACTGTCTTTTAAAGGAAAAAGACAAACCTGAGCATTATTGTTATACTTGTGTGGTTAGCTGACGCAACAGTAAACCTCCAGGAAGCAGTGAAACTGTTTTAATCAAACCGGCCCTTTGAGACAATAATCCAAGATTTCTTTACTTCCCTCTGGATTACTCTCTCCATTTTCTGAGTCAGCCAGTCATCCCTCCTGGTCAGTATTTCTTTCATTTTAATTCTCAAGAATGAAACATTTTTTAGCATAACACCTCTTCCCAGTCGGAACGCTAACATTTAGTACGTCTCTCTCAGCATGCTTTGACAGGCATCTGCAGTGTTTCAGGCTTAAAGGTTTCTATTGTTAAAGGTTTAAAAAGAGATAAAAAAAAAACTAGTTCGCCATTCTTCTTCTCCAGCTAAAAACAATAGTATTTTTCAACTAAAATGGAGGAGATTTCCAAGCAAATGAATGTAAATAAAACGGACAAACCTCTGCTGGGAGTCAGTTTTTTCTTCCTCTTCCTTTCTTTTTTGACCTTAAAGCTGTCCCTAAGGGCTTGTGTTGCTGCTTTTTCATTCTTTAAGTTTTAAAGAAGCACTAACAAATACCCCCCCTCCCCACTTAGCTTCTACAGGGGCTGTGTCAGGCGAGGGGTGCCGCACCAGGCAGAATTGTTGATTATGTCCAACTTTTGAGTTATTTTATTCATAGATTATTTATTAACTTTTTAAAAACTTTGATATGAAATGTGTAATGTGTCAAAAAAAATCCTTGCAATTTGGCGCCCCCTGCAGCAGATGACGTCCTAAGCGGCCGCATAGGTTGCCTATTCCCAGGGCTGTCCTTGCGTCTCCAGTCCGGAATTCTTCTGTTTGTGTTCTGGTCGGATCACAAAAGAGAGACCACATCGCTCCAATCCTCCACTGGCTGCATGGGAATTTTAGAGTTCATTCTGTGATTATTTAATTTGTTTTTAAATCTTTAAATTAAATAAGTATCTTTCTGAGTATCACTCTGACCTCAGATCAGCTTCTCCTGATGGTACCAAAGTCCAAGAGGAAACCAACATTTTCAATCTGTGCACCAAAAATGTTCAACAGATATCCTCACTGTTCTTTTTTTTCATTATTATAAATAAAACTCATTTTTACACCTTGTGACACAGGAGGTTCTGCAGTGCTGCTGTGT
>NW_023423370.1:0-1264 GCF_002922805.2 Oryzias melastigma
AAAAAAAAAAAAAAAAACGTAACAATCTGCCCATCTCCAGTTCTGTTCCTTTAGTATGAGAGTGTAAGCAGTACTTCTCAGTAGATCGGTACATCAAAAGACTTTATGGTGTTGAAAAAATTAGAAAACTGGATTTTAACACATTTCTAAGACACACTTAATTTAAGAAATACGTTTTCTCTAATTTTCGACTTTCTCATTAGAGGATTAAATTTACCATATTTTTTGATGACGTATTTATCAACAACAAAGAATGAAAAATATTTGTATATGCAATGCATCACTAAGGCCTAACTCAGTGACTCAATTTAATTTAAACTAGAACTGCAATCTGATTGGTTAGCTTTTAATTAGGATGCTAAAATCCTAATCTAATAATATGATGTGACAGATGGTCTGCTAACCAGCACCATCTGGGAGGCCCCGATGGGAAAAAGGTGTTTGAAGAGGTGCACATGGTTCCAAAAAAAGGTTGGCTCCTGACTAAGCAAACATTTGAATTCTCAATTTCTGTTCTATTATAGCCAATCGGATCAATCAGAAGATGTGTTGCAAAATATAATAATAAAAACTAGAAGGTTTAAATGAATAGGAATGCTTGAGATTCGAGGCATCAACAGTTATGAGACTCAAATCAGAGAGGAAAAAGTCCTAACTGTTGATTCAATTGTAATTTAATTAATAAAAAAGTCAAATAAAGGTATAAACAAAGACTAATCCCACTGAGTTAAAACCAAATTTCTGAATTTCGAGTAGGGATTAGGGCTATGATATGGTCAAAGATCACTGGTAAAGCATGAACTCGTCAGAGTCTAGGTTTCTGCAGAATATTTAAGTCTATGTGAGTTTAACAGGGAGAATAATTGCATTTTATTTTTTATTTTATTTCAGTAGCAAAGTCTCCTGAAGGCTGAGCTTTCGTACAAGTCGATGAAAGTCCACGTTAGGTTGGGAATCCTCTACAAAGGATTATTGTTTCAGTCAAAATGGGAAAAAAGCAGCTGAGTCAGTCCTCTAAGGCACAGACTTAAACCTTTTGTTTGGATTAAACTGTGGATTAGATCGTATACAAAATGGAGCTAGTCCTTGGAATTATGGACCTTAATCTGTGTAATTTGAAAATGTCCCATTAAACCGAAGCCTTTTTATGTGAATACCAGTTTGTCAACCTCTTTGTCATTGGTAAATTTGCCACAGGTCAAGGTAATTTCAATGGTACAACGGATTCTTAGGGCCAGCAAAAGACGTATTATTCAGAGCTTTT
>NW_023423371.1:0-1263 GCF_002922805.2 Oryzias melastigma
CTAAAACCCTTCAGAAGGCGCTCAGTATTCCTCAGGAATGATCTCAGGATCAGTCTAAGGAGTGGGACGTCCTGTCTATTGACTGTATCTGGACAGTGTGGGACGACATCCCCGTGCACTAATCAGTATCTGAGGTGGCTGGAATCAATGCTAACGACTCGGTGATGTTGAATACGTTCCATTGAAACCTGCTTTCATTGTGAAAGTGACTGTAGCTAAAATGTGGGACAAACTCCTAAATCTTATTGCTGCATTTGGTCAAAGTGTAGAAGGTCTAAAGCCAAGAATGAAAACACCATGAAACTGAAACATGACTTGAAAATTAACAATCAAAACTATATTTTTTTTAAATTAAAAAGCAGTGTAAAAAAATAATCTAAATCTATAATAGACAGTAAAAATGTTAAGTACTATATTAATAAAAAGGCTACAAATAATTAAATTGTCAAACAGAATACTTGATTCTTAATCATTTATCTAAAGTTCCTGAAAGTTTGAATAATCTTGGTGGCTATAAAGTAATATAGAGTTAAGAGTCTGTCTACCAATATATTTAAATTTTCAGTGTTTTCTTGTGTTCGGTTTTTCTTTCTGAATATTTTATGGATTTATAAATGTTTTGAAAAAAATTATCTTTTTTATCTAATATATTTTAATGTATATTATTTTAAAGCTGCTTTTGGAAAGCATGTTCAACCATCCACTTCCAATGAAAGTCCATTCTGTGTTCTCGCATTCATGCATTACTACACAAGTTTTTAAGACTGTTTTGGGCTCTACAAGCAAAACGAGTTAAACCAGGTCAAACTTTGACCAATCAGGAAGTCAGATTTGGTAACAGATGGTTTTTCATTTCAATTCACAAATGTGTCAACTGTTTGAAAATTGATCATGGAGGAAAAATTAATAATTGTCGCTTGTGTCCGGCTGGAATCACGACACAGGTACAGGTATCGGGGAGCGACAGTCCAATGGGAACATGAATACTGAATATGTGTTCAAGATTGTACATCAGAAGTCTGGTGTGAATGCTTTATTAAAGGCCTCGTGCAGTGGCAATTTTTTTTTTTTTAATTTAGAAAGTCAATGGAACTTGGAAAACGAATCTGACAAAATATTCACTTCAAATGATCCAGCGCGATTTTATTGATCATTTTATGGTCGTGAACAGCTTTAAATTTGGGCGATAGGTGGTGATGGGCGGGGGCTGCGCGTGATGTCACTTCAGGGATCCCAGAGTGTAAACAACAATGGAGGACGGTT
>NW_023423372.1:0-1263 GCF_002922805.2 Oryzias melastigma
CCGTCTGCTCCGATGTGACCGTCTGAACCAACCAGAAGTGCCAGATCACGACAGCTGAGATGAAAGAACAACAATCGGACTGAGAAAAAAAACGCCAAAATATGATGAACACGGCTGGTTTAAATTTCCCATCAGCCCCTTGTTTATCAGTGTCTGCTGGTCATCTCTGGACGTCTGGAAACCTCAGAACCTCTGAAACTTATGCAGGAAGCTCAGACTGAGTCAGAGTTCCTCCTCTGTGTCGTTATCTATGGAGCGTATTTTAGCATCAGGTTTTTGATCACATGAAGAAGTCGCTCTGGTGGAAGTTTACCGCTCACATCAACCACGTGCTAAAAAAGCTAAATGCTCTCCTGAGATTCTGTTCCAGGAACAAATCTTGTCTGAACCTGAACAGACTTGTTCTTCCTCTCAGTTTTGGACCATAGGGACATTCTCTATATTAATGCTGCCTCTTCTGGACACAGTTGGTCACAGCGCCTCATAGTGTTTTATCTCAAACTCTGGTTAAAGAACTCATCACTGTGAACTGTATTCTGGTCTTCACTCAAAGTCAGTCAGCAGAGACGTTGGCTAATCTTCACCTCTAAGGCCATTCTCTGTAAACTCCCTCAACACCTTCTTTATCCTGTTAACAGCATATAGAATTATAAAATCTCCACTCCAATTGGTTCTCTCTGTTCCAACATTCCACACCGAATTAAGAAAAACAGTATTTTCTATTGCTGCTCCACTTTCCTGAATAACATTCTAAAGTCTCTCCGTCTATGAGACCAAATCCTCTTGAATTGCTCCAAAGCAAAATAAGTTTCCACCGTCCCTCTAGATCTGACTGTAGTACTCATGATTACCCTTTAAATGATTGTTATACTCTTGATTCTTATTTTATCTCTACTTTATTGTTGAACCTGTACAAAGTTTCTGGTAATGATGCCGTTCGCCCCAGATCTATCTTGAAAAAGAGATCTCGTCTCAGTGGGACTTCATGGTAAAATCAATAAATAAAAACTATGACAAATTCAAAACAGAACCCCGCTGAGGGTACAGACCCTTTAATCTCACCCCTCCAGGTGTTGCTGTTGTTCCCCTCCTGGAGGACAATAGAATTCCCGTCCCAGAACCCCTCAGAGAAACACCAACAAGGCCAATTTTCACTTTGAGTTGGGCCAACCAGGACTTAGGAAGACTTCCAGTCACCCAGGAGAAGGTCACTCAGCTAAAGGGCAGAAAATGTTGGCCCAAATGGGTTTGTCCACAGTATCC
>NW_023423373.1:0-1263 GCF_002922805.2 Oryzias melastigma
TACATATAGACAAAAGACAAAATTTAGCCGAAGCTCAAATGTTGTCAGTCAGTTATGAAATGATGAAAATAAATAATGTCTGACACTTTGTCATAAATGTAATTACAGATACACTCACAAGTCAGGCTAAAAAAATCTTTAATATGTCAAAATCATTGGAGAATTAAAGTGTAGAGATCTAACAAACCTCATTGAAAGATTAATCAATTTTATGTTGAAGTAAATTAAGCAACATTGTAAAGAAGATTGTTATCAAGTAAAACTCCTCTGAAGTGGTTCTTTTAAAATTGTCTTTTTATACATCCACAGCAGAGAAACCTGTTATTTACCATCTTTTCTCATGACTGTAAGTTTTGAATAACTAATCTCAAACTAACTTGAAAAGTGTAAGTTTTATTTAAGAATAAGAAAATAGATTTACTAAAAAAAATAAAATAAAAAAGACACCACTGAAACAACTCACATGCACAATAATTGATCAAAAAAATCAAACACTAATATCTCCTCATTTAAAAAAAAACAATATCATATTTTTCAATGATATTTTTTTGCATTGTAGCTTTCATCATCAATGTGTGAATGTGTGTAAATGAAACTTGAAATTCAAATAAAATAAAAATGAACATTCAACCATTTTAATTGAAACACTGATATTTTAAAACAAATAAGGCAAAAGAAGGACAGTTTTGTTCTGATGTAAACTTGCATTTGAAGATAAGCTTACCTGTAAATGATCAGCCACACTCTTTATTTATTTATTTATTTGTCTTTTTTCTAAATGTTCTTGTTTTACCAACCTATTTTCCAAACACATTTTTCGATAAATAGTTTATCTTTTTCTTTTAAAGTCTGGGATTTATTTATTTATTCATTATTTCTTTTCGGTTAAAATAAAAAAATGTTTTTTTAATTACATTCTTGCTTTCTAAGCAATATATAAATTATTTTCTTCTAAAAGTAGGAATAGCACAAGAGTACTAATTTTCTATTAGACAATTTGTTTTTCAGTATTCTTTTATTGAGTGTGTCCATTCATTTTTCAGCTTTGTTGTCAATAGAGCAACAACAAAACTTTGTGTGCAAAATATCCCCATATATCTGTTTTAGCATAGTGATCTCGAAGGTTTTATCTCCAGCCCGCTTCAGGCATTCAAATCTGTTTTAGCATTTTGTGCTAATGATCTCCATATCAGAGCTGTTAAGAATAACAAGCATCTTTTGCAGATAACATCTGCCCATGGGCTCCACGCAGCCCGGTGTGTT
>NW_023423374.1:0-1263 GCF_002922805.2 Oryzias melastigma
CCTTTTTACAGCGACTCATTGGCAAAAAAAAAACACCAAAATATTTATTAAAACTCCTGCTTTCACTTCTATGCACAGTTTAAATGTAACTTTCCTTCAATTCATGCATTTTATTCACACATTTTTACATCTTGTCATCACTTTTCTAGTATTTTTGTGCACATTTTGAAGTAAACCCCTAAAATAAGTAATTCAAAACAGATTTATTTCAAAAATATTGCAGAAAATTTATGTTTTTTCTCTTTTATTCACAGTTTAAATGGAATTTGTACATTTTATACACATTATCAGCACTTTTTTTGTATTTTTGTGCATATTTTGAAGTAAACTGTTAAAATAAAGTGGTATTTTTATGTAAACGAGTTTGGAAAAACCTGCTTTCACTTTTACCTACAGTTTAAATTGAATTTCCTTTCAATTCATGTATTTTATTTATATATTTCCAGACTTTGTCATCACCTTTTCTTGTGTATATTTTGCATATTGGGAAGTAAACCCTTAAAATAAATAACACAATCAGATTTTCTTTGACAATTTTTGATTTTTCTCTTTTAAGCATAGTTTATATAGAATTTTCCTTCAATTTGTGCATTTTATTTTTATATTTTTACATTTTGTCATCACTTTTCTTGTTTTTGTGCATATTTTGAAGTAAATCCCTAAAATAAATAACACAAAACAGAATTTTTTTCAAACTAAATTGCAGAAAATGTCTGTTTTTTCTCTTTTAGATGGAATTTTCTTTTAATTTCTTGATTTTATTCAGATATTTACACAAGATACCATCAGTTTTTGTAGCACACTTTGAAGTAAACAAATATAAGGCTGCCACGATTAGTCGATTAGTCACGACTATGTCGACTATTAAACCAGTCTGCCACTAATTTAATAGTCGATTAGTCGTTTTTTTGTTTTGTTTTTTTCTTTTTACGGTGTCTGCTATCTAATACCACATACACAGTTCTTATCCGGGTCAGTAGTGATGTCACAGGAAGTTGTAGGAAGACTCGGTTACCATGACAACAACAGGTGTAATAAACTCTCGTCCTAATTGTCTTTATTTTTAGTTAGCATATAGCTTAAACAATTCAAGTTTAAAGCTCATGATGTGTGTTTTACATCCACTTTATGCACGATCCGATTGTTCGACTGATCGGGAAAAAATATCGCAATTAGTTGAAATAATCGTAAAGTAAGATTTTGGAAAAATCCTGCTTCACTTTTACACATTTTAAATTGAATTTGCTTTCAATTCGTGCATTT
>NW_023423375.1:0-1263 GCF_002922805.2 Oryzias melastigma
GGGGGGGGGGGGGGTGCAAATCCCACACAGAAAGGTCACAGCCGGGATTTGAACCAGGGCCTTTCAACTGTGAGGTGAAAGCGCTACCCACTGGATGTTGGTGGTAGATGTGAGGCACTAGACTGGGTTCAAAAATCAGTCATTTGAGAGGAACTAAGAATAGGGTCACTACTTTAGAAAGAGTCAGTTAAAGCCTCAGTCACAACTGCCCTTATGGATGAATAAGGGCTTTCTGGGGGTAAAAAAATGGCAAATTTATGCAGGGCATGCAGTAAACACGCTTCAAGATAGTAGATAGCACTTTTTTTTTTTAATCTATGGGCATGCTGTGGGGGACAGGTTAGAATAGAATCGAATAGCTTTATTGTCATTGTACAAAATACAACGAAATTAAGTAGCAGTTTAATTAAAAGTTGCAGAATGTCTATAAAAAAGTATATAAAACTGTAAAAAACAAGGTGTTCATTTCTGTCTGCATTAAAGACTTCAGCAGTTCTTAGGTAGAAGCTGTCTCTTAGCCTGTTTATTTCTGTTTGTATTGACCTGTATCGCCTCTCATACGACAAAAGGTCCAAGAGGTGGTGTCCGGGGGGGGGGTCTGTCTTTAGCAATGCTATGGGCTTTATTTCACTACAGTTGCAGTGAAAACTTAGACAACACATGAGTATAAGTAAGTGGGAAGTATGTAAGACACAGGCGGGTTGTGTGGATTTTTCATTTTTTCAAACCACCAGAACCCTGCACACCATACAAGAATCTCATTAGTGCTTTCCAAGAGAAAAGCGTGGATTCTGTGTATTCAGCTTACCGTAATATTATAAATTAAGAAATTAGACAATCAGAGTGTAGTTTGAGCTGGCTGTATGAGCATCAAAAAACAGCAAGACACACCTGCTCTAATCCTAAAATGGAGCCTCATCTCTTCTATGGGCCCAGACACCCCAAAATCCCACAGCACCCATATCGTTGACCCATACATGACTAAGGCTTAAGGTGGCTGATCACATTTGGTAAAAATGACACTTTTTTTAGTAAGGTGTGTCCATCAAACACCATCCAGGATTTTCAATGAGACCGTTCTAGCACTCCCAAACATCTGATGGGGGGCCAAGATCAGTGAGCATATTTAATTTTCTTCTTCCAATGATTGCAGATTAATTCTCATTTTATGGTTTTTGATGGTTCTCAACTTAAACCACTTTTAGCTGTTTGTCATAACCACAGAATAAATGATTATAATAAAAAATCTTACATTATTTTGTT
>NW_023423376.1:0-1263 GCF_002922805.2 Oryzias melastigma
ATTGTTAGAGATACAGTATTCTTTCTATCCAGAAGTGACTTTCTTGAAAAACAAAATTTGATTTTTTCTTCTTTTAGGATGTAATCATTTACAGAAATAGTCTGTGCTGTAACATAAAATCACTTTTTTAAAGACCTACTGGCTATTTTAATCCATTTTAGATCTTCCTTTTGCAGCTCACCGTTAAATAAAAATAACTAAATTTTTTGTATGTTGTTCATGTCATGCTAACTGTGATGAAGTCCAAAATTAATGTGTGGAAAACCTTTCTTACCAAAAGCCCTTTGGCGCATGTTTATCTCGACTGTTGCAGGATTTTTATCCTTTCCTTCCTGATACAAGACAGTTGAGCTTTCCACTGACGCATGAGCATCAGCAGCCCTAATACTATAAAAGTCTAACTAGGATGTTTTGTGCAAAACATCAACCTGTCAACGGGCAGTAAGATCTGATAAGATGAGATTTAGTTTATACATTGACATAACTAAAGCTTTCTTTTTACCAGCACCGAACTTCTACTTCATTTGTCAGCTTATATCTCTCCCATCATACCAATACTTGTATTAAGATATTGAACAAAAGATTCAATGACATTGAAATTATTTGTCTTTTCATTCTCTTGGCCTTCAAATGCAATATATTTTTTACAGTTGTTCCCAGATGCTAAAACACTAAGTGCCATTCACCAAACCAGCCAATCAATTGTTATAAGTATTTTTTAAAAACTGTCGCTCTGTATGAATATAAAACAAGGGTATGATTTTACATGGTTAAGAGATTACTAAATATCTGTTTACACACAAATATGTCTCAAAGTTGATGAGGAAATTATATCATTTGAGTGAAATCACATGATCAATTCAATATTTTACAGTAAAATTTACTTTAAATATGTAGCTTTTTACCAAATTTGCATTTTCAGGTATTTGCATTCCTGCTGATTTAGATCAAATTTTACAATAAATAGAGCTTTTTGTACAGATGCCAAAATTTTTTCTTCATCTCGGCATAACAAAAAAGCTCTTCTTACATTTTACTGTAAAGTTTGCAATGCACATTTTTTTTATTTCAATTTACTGTTTGCATTTTTTTTACAGAGCCGTGTGGACGACCAACTGTATTCAACCAGCAACAGGAGGCTCTCATTGTGCAAAAGGTGGTTTAAAATAAAGCAATAAAACTGTCTGATATTCAACAATAGATGATTTTAGACAACACCAGCTTTAGATCAATCAACAGTGTAAGTCTCTCCTCCTTCAGCAG
>NW_023423377.1:0-1263 GCF_002922805.2 Oryzias melastigma
AGTAAAATACATATATAAACATGAACTTATCTACGTATTACAAACCTACAAATGTTATTGTGTGCACAACAAATCAAGATTTAAAATGTCTACAAAAGTCATCACTTTAAATCAAGAGATTTAATAACATGAAAGAAGAACATCACTTACTTGGGTATCTGTAGTAGAAGTCATTTTCTATCTCACTTTTATTACTTGGCTTTTCCTCTAGCCATTTTGCGTCTGATTCCTTATCATACCGGATAAAAACTCCAAACAAAATGATCATGGCTGTCTGCCACACGATGCAAACTGCTGGAAGACTGAGACGGACGTTTGTATTTTTCTCTCTGTCACACATTGATCTAAAGCTTTGAGAAGCACCCATCGTTAATGCTTAGCGGATATCTTCAAAAATATGTTTAAAAAAAGAGTCAGGATCGGTTAGAAAGAGCACAAGTGTCCACCTGAGTCGTGCTCTGTAAGAGTGGCAAATGCTACAAAGGCCAGAGCATCCTCACGCTCAAGTTCAAGGTGTCTACCTGAATGACACGCCCACTTCCCCTCCCACCAGCCTGCCTACAGAATGTACTGTACTCTGTCAATGACTTTGCTTTTTATGTGTGCCTATATTCAGTTTCAAAACTAAAGAGGAACCTGAATAAATACATTTTTACACAATTACAAAATAGATTCTGTCACATTTTCATGCAAAATTGTTTAAAAAAATAACTTTGTACGTAATTTGAAAAACTATTCACCCCCTTCCCCACACATTTTTCATTTATGTCAGTCAAAGTCAAGAACAAAAGCTGGTGTCTCATTAAGTGACTTTTCACTGAACCTGCATTGAAGCATTAACTGTAAATAATGTGCGCTCGTGCTGCATCATCAGAAAAGAGGCGGTTTTATTTCATTAACCATCACAGCCTCATGTGTCCAAGGATGTCTGGCAGGAACCTGTCTCTGTTTCTAAATCACAATGTCACCCAGCAGCTCCATGAAACTAAAGAAATTCCAATGTTTACATTTCTACGGTTAATGACTGTGAGAAACAGACAACACAAATCTCAACAATACATCTCCAGATCTCATTAATTTGATTCTGTTTGGTTCAATTGTCTCAGTTCGGTTTAACGTGGGGAATATTTCAGACTGTAAGCCTTAAAAGTTCATATCTAAGGAGGCTGGCTGTTGTCAGAGCAGTGTCCAAACAGATCAGTGGAAAGTCTCATGGAAGGCCAAAGTGTGGCAGGAGAAGATGCACCATTTTCAAAGAGACAA
>NW_023423378.1:0-1263 GCF_002922805.2 Oryzias melastigma
AAAGGTTTTGTTAAATCTTTCATGTCTGGATAGTAATGAAAAAAAGACTTTTTTTAAAATAACATTAATGGATATTTACAATTATTCATTTAATTTCTCCAACATGTATTGACTGTCAGAATGCACTCAGTCGGACACCCAAGGAGGAGCACACTGAGGGTTAGATATATGCAGTTTATTAAAGCTCAAGGTGGTGTGGAAACGTCGTTGCTGCCAGATGCACAGGAAAGTCTCCAGGAGAGTTGACTTTGGGGATGTCAATGTGGAGATGGAGGGCAGCAGGGAATCTTGTGAAATCCAGGCCAAGGTCATATAGGTGGGATCCAATCCAGGAATGCAACACACCAGGGGAGCAGACTTGAATCAATATCCAGGGGCAGAAAAAGGGTCAAAACCAGCAGGACGGGAATAAGCAGACTTGAATGGGCTTGAGCAGACTTGAACAAGCTTGAGCTAAGGCAGAAAGCACAACCAACTGGTAAGGTGGATGAGAGGGAGAGAAGCTTAAGTAATCCAGAGCTCAGCTGTGTGGAATCAGGAAACTAGAGAGAGCAGGTATGGAAACCCAAGAGGAGAAAACCATGCTTTAGGTCCCTGAGTTCATCTCATGACAAATAGCAGCAAAGCCAAAAGTGTTGGGTTTATATTTTGTTCAGTGTACATTTGTATAAGGGGAGTATACTGTACAGAGAAACATTGCTTCATTTTAAAGAAATGTTTGTGCATTTCTTGAAAAGTGCTGTTGTACAGTCAGGTTAAACAATCTCACATCATCTGACTGTAATAATCTTGAGGAATGTCATGTCTGCAACAGTTTGTCTTAAAGGACTATCTGACATGCTTTTACTTGCAGTGTTTTGCTCTCTTGCTAGTCTGACGCATCTTCGTCTGACACATCTCTGTCCTTCTCTTTCATGAACTTACACCAATCTGTGATCAAACCAGAAAGTGAAAAGTTGTCAGATTCAGTACCGAAGCCTGAATGTGGTCATGAAAAGTTTTCATGGTCAACTAGAAAAGTATTGGGGGAAGTGTGAATGGTCCAGGACAAAAGGTAGAAAGGTGGTGTCCTCTGGCAGTGTTGTCAAATTTAAAGTGATAATTTGACTCTTCCTCTACCGCTAATGGTACTTTTATTTTCTTTTCTTTTATTTTTATTTTTCTTTTATTATTCTTCTTACTTTTAGTTTGACTATAGACTAAGTTTCATTGACCAGATAAAAAATAGAACTACTTTGTTTGGAGTTCGACCAAATTAAAGGT
>NW_023423379.1:0-1263 GCF_002922805.2 Oryzias melastigma
TCTGGCCCCTTCCGACCAGCCCCTGCTGCCCCATTCTTACCCACCCCCTCTGGCGGAGCGTCTGCTACACACCCCTCAATTCCCCACTTACTCTTTTCAAAATGGCGGCTTTTCTGTTCATTTATCTCCATAGCAACCATTTTATTTTTTTGGTCGTCTGGGGGGGACGGACAGGTCAGCAAAAGTAAATGTTTTGTATTTCCTTGGCAACAGATGGTTTTGGTAACCACGCTATTGAAAAGCTGATTTATTTAATTAATTGATTCAAGATGGCGACTTTTTCCTCAATGAAACTTAGGTTGTGGTTACAGACTTAAGATGGCGACATCATTCATAGGAAATGGTTTAGTTTCAGGTCAAACCAAATTAAGTCAATTCAGTCGCCATTTTTTCGCCTTACGGAGGCCGCCATGTTGGAGTCGCTCCGATTCGCCATTTCCATGGCAACCACTCTCACCCAATCAGTCATGAGGTTTTTGGAAGACCACTCCCCTACCACGTGAAAGCAGGCTACACGACAGCTGTCATCCAGATGTTTTAAACGTAGGCTCCACCTACTTTTGAATCAAGGTGTCTGATTGGTCCTTTTATAACTTGAAAAATGACGATTAAAAGTAACAGGTGTTCAATTCTTTATAGAAATCTATGGGATTTTGGAGCCACTTCCTGTTCGGGGGAGGAGTTACTCAGTCCAGTTCTCATATACAGTCAATAACCAGCACAATGGAAGCAGTTCAGATCTTCCAACTTCAAACCTTTTCTTAAGTACTTTCCTGAGAGACAGTAACAGATATTTTCCTGTCGGTTTGTTTTAGGGTAAAGTCACCAAACCAGCAGCTGCTCAGACCTGAAGCTCTTTCTACAGTCCAGGTGTTTCAGCCCTGAAACAGCAGCTCCTGCCCTGAGGGGCAGATTTACCGACTGGTTTAAGCTTTAGCTCTGAGCACCTGTTCAGGTGAGCGTTTTTTGATGTGGATAATTAATGATTAATGAGATAATTGGTAAAGAAAGCTTCATTTTCTGACCACAGCAGAGCAATGATTCAACCTTTGGACTCAATAACCCAAAGATCATAAAGAGCAAAGTATTCATTAAGCTGCTCGGGCCTGAAGGTCCGAGGACGGCGTCCAACCATCAGGATCCACGCCGTCCAGCATCAGCAGAAAATGATGAGTCATGGTAAGAATCAGAGCCTTTGTTTTACAGTTTTCATGTGTAATTCAGGTTATTCCAGTAAATATTTTCATGTTTGGCTTTAGTTCC
>NW_023423380.1:0-1263 GCF_002922805.2 Oryzias melastigma
TCTTTGTTAATGACCAAACCAGATTTGGAACTATTCTGTTCTACTACTTCTACGTCTTTATTCTCAAGTGCACTTTTTGAAGGGAGTCCTGTAGAAAAAAGTTTGAGATGAAATATGTTTAGTAGCATGGAATGATGTTATTACAGTTTAAATTGATCCACATTTACAAGATAAGTCTCTATTTACATTAGGCAAATAAATATGAGAAGATAAGTTCTCTCACTTAGAAATCATGGAAGGGAATAATATTTTCATCATAGGTGCAACTGTCAGAGATATAATATAAAAATATGGAAGTCACGTTGTATGACTTTTAAAATAATTTATTTGTATGATACCACTGCACATGATTATTTGAACACCTGTTAGAATGTTAGAATAGCTAGAATTTACTTATTTGCCTCACTGTGAATTAAATAATTTACATATTTTTATTTGTTTATCTGGACCTCTGCAATAAAAACTGTTTGGATGTTAGATTTTGAGATCTTATTTACTCAAATAACACAATTAACACTTAATTTAAACATTTCAAATTTAATTTAAAACATTAGTCAAAAGAAAAATGTGCCAAGTGCTACAATAATAAATAATGAGGATGACATTAATTAAATATCAGAAGAGCTCTGACTGTTACTCTCGACTGTTTTCCAAAAGTGTGCACGTAGCAACATTTAGGATTAATTTAAAGAAACGCTTGTGAAGGGCATAAAAACTGATTTTTGTGGGATTAATTCAATGGTTCAGAACTAACCTTCACTTGGATCTTGAGATTGCTCTTCCCCTACTGTCCATCCTGCTGCTGCCTCCTGCCTCTCCTCTTCTTTAATTTCCTCCTCATCCTCCTCCATCAACTCTGGATAGAGCGGCTGCATTCTGAGGCGTTCATACAGATCTGACTGATCAACCAATGACATGGCAACATCCAGAGCTCCGTCCTGAGCTGCACACTCCTTCAGCACATTGTCCTGCAGGGCTTTGAAGCCGTGCTGTTGTGTTTCATCAGTCGGCCAGCGCAGCCACTCCATGGAGCAGCACACCAAGCTGGCCCGACACATCTGGAGGTGAGCCGCCCTGGAGGAGCGCAGCAGCTGGACCGGACAGCCGTACTCTGCATTGAGGCAGGGTACCCTCACATTGGGGCAGAGCAGCAGGTGATCCTCCTCCTTGCACAGGTGATAGAGGGCGCCGCAGAGCAGACGGCAGGGGCTGAGCGGGCAGCACACTGAGGCCTCCACCCGAGCTCTGCAGCGCCGGCTGTAA
>NW_023423381.1:0-1263 GCF_002922805.2 Oryzias melastigma
GGCTAACAGGAATTTCCATCAGGTTTGGTTCTCGGTCGCACTTAAAAAATGTGAATAACATAAAAAAAATAGAAGCTGTTAGAATAAAATCTACTCAAATGAAAGGTTGATTATTTTCAATAGAACCTCAAATATTGGAGGATTATTCAAATTTGTATTTTGAGGGGATTTAAAAAATAAATGGTGCAAAACATTTTGTGTTCAACAGCGTTCAGGTTTACCAAATGTGATTTACACACTGGCAGCGATGTCTCCATTTTGGTCTATTTCACTTTTACTTAAAGGTAAAAATACAAGTCATTTTTATTTTCATAATTGGAACTAAATTCAGGTGTCTAAGTATTAAGTTCTTGTTTTTTTTTGCATAATTATGACCAAAAAAAGCTTAAAATCATATTAAAAATCTATAAATTCCTTTCTTGGATTCTAAATTTAGACAAAATTGATCTGCAAACAAAAGTGGTGACAAAAATAATATTTATGTTTCTACATGTACCTGAGAATGAACAATAGGATTTAAAATCACTGAAGTATTGATTATATTTCGTAACATGTTTGACATTCAATTATTGAATTTAGATTTGTAGTTATAAACGCGTCCACCAGATGGCGCCAAAACAAGATTGTTTTTTAAACTTATTTAATATCTATCAGTTTTTGTGTTCATATTACAATTAAAGGCAGCCAAATAAACATTTTTAAATGACCTTTAAAAGCCCAAAAGAAAAATGTTCTTTAGTTTTCCAGGGTTACATTTTTTCACCAAAGTGCTTTCTTAAAAAAAAAAACAAATAGTTCTGTTTTTTTAAAGTTTCTAAACTTTGGACATTTGAATATCAGAAAAAATATGATTTTCAAAGCAGGTTTGAGGAAAAAAAAATATGGCAAATTATGAATTCTTTAAAAATCAGACTCTAAACCAAGAATTCGTCATAAAAAAACAATATTAGTGGAATTTAAGAAATTAAATTATATAAACCAGAAACAAACATATGATCCTTTAAAAGAATATTTCAGGATTAATTAACAAAAGCTTAATTATTAGAGTTTTAGTTTGTTTACTTTCCAACACATGAAATAAATCAGTTACTGTTCATGTAAATGAATCATTCTCTAACATTTAAACTGTTTAGAGTTTTAGTTCATAAATAGTTACATTTGAATGAATGACTGTGAATGTGTGTCTGTTCTTACTGTCCCGGCCTGCAGAGGGCGCTCACTGCCAAGATTCACGCCGTCCTGCCGCCACTTCCTGCACGACCA
>NW_023423382.1:0-1262 GCF_002922805.2 Oryzias melastigma
CAACTGTGAGAGCAGATGTCACAACCCAAATCTGAGTCAAAAGCTAAAAACGTAGAGAAAAAAACCTGCTACTGGAAGTGACTCCCATGAAGGTTCCTCAAGTTATCTGTCTTTTCGTTTGGGACAACAGAGAGATGAAAACCAGGATGAACTCAGAGAAACTCTTAGGAGTACAAATATAACTCGTTATTTGGGGATTTCATTGAAATCAGTTTCAGAGGTGAAGATGTTGGTAAAGCTAACTTTTATCATTTAAGTCATTTGAGAGCAATAAAAAAATATGTCTTTCTTTTAACATTAGATGGCAGTAAACATCAGGAGTGTTAGATAGAACCTAATTAGGCGATACTTGTATTGATTTAAAATACTGATGAGATGATATTTAATGAATCATTTATAAGCAAACATTTGCTTTTGTTTTCCACTTAAACCCCCGACCGCTAGCTGGCAGCACACCACACCGAGCCCATTGAGGAGCTCTACACCGCACCAAAACAACAAGATCTGTACAACTTAGTTTTGGGATGTGTTTTTTTTTTTCTTTTTAAGCACATGCTAAAGTACCATTCTGGCACCCAAATCTTTTAAAAGTACAGGTTCGGCTAGATTTAGCAATTTTGGAAATAAATAGCACTTTATTTTCTTAGCCATACTCATAGAACCTTATTGGTTAAGAAACTTTTTTTTATCATACTGAAAAATATTTTTTACGGAGATCAGAAAATGTTTGTTATTCCATTTAGGAAAACAAACCTTTCTTAATTTGAGATACAGGTGCAGTCAATATTCCAATGTTTATTTTTATCTTGTACATCTGCAGCATTTTTTTCTTTTGCATTAATAAAACTTCTTAGTAGTTTATTTGCCAAAGTAAAAGAAAAGTCGAATCTCTGCTGTTTGGTACGATGTAAAAAATGGCCACTAGGGGGCGAGAGTGTCCAACTTTACCTGCAAAAATAGCTCCAACCAGTTTTTGTGATTTGTTTCTGTCATTCTCTCAGTGTGATTCATTAGAGATGTTAAAAACAAGAGCAGCACACAAGTATATTTTAAATATTCTTGTTTTTATTTCCAGAGTATAAACTTCAAACATAGTATGATATATACAACTCCTACAAATGCAATAAAATGAGCATTTAATGGTAACTACAGTCTAATCTATGACTAGATTAAATGAAAATATGTAACTTGAACCTGTAAATGTCCTGACCGATGGGCCTGCTGTTCCTTTTCACAGGATGATCAGAAATAAGTTTATAAAA
>NW_023423383.1:0-1262 GCF_002922805.2 Oryzias melastigma
TTAGCTTTACGTGTCTGACTTCGGAGGAGCCAATGACCAGGGTTTTCGGTTCAGTTGGTGCGTTACTGAGGGGAGAGAACCTGTTCCATACAGGGAGCTCCGGGCGCTCTGCGTGCTTCGGTTTAGCTCTTTGCTTTTTCCCAACCGGTACAAACTCATTCTGGGGATTCCCCGACTGCTGCGAGGGCGGTGAGATTCAAAGGAATCATCACAAACATCAAAGAAAACTTGGAAAACGTCTGAGGGAGGGTTCAGAGAATTCATCAGAAACAGATAGGAAAACTTTAAAAACGTCAAGGGGAGGGTTAAAAGAAATGATCAGATACATCAAAGAAAATTTCAAAAACATCAAAGTGGGGGTTCAAAGGAATCATTAAAAACGTTAAAGTAAACTTGGAATGCATCAAAGGGAGGGTTAGAAGAAATCATCAGAAACATCCATGAAAACTTCGAAAAAGTCAAAGGGATGGTTCAAAGAAATCATCACAAACATCAAAAGAAAAATTCGAAAACGTCTCAGGGAGGGTTCAGAGAATTCATCAGAAACATTTCAGAAACATTTGAGCTTCTGGACAAAGAAGGAAAAAATCAAGACCTGGTAAGGGGTAACCTGGTTCATCCTGCCAGTAGCTGGGCAGATAAGGGAGGTGGGTGGTTGTTGTTGTTCGGAGGGAACGTTACTAAATGATAAAAAAAGATCAACGATTGCCTTGAGCTTCTGGACAAAGAAGGAAAAAATCAAGACCTGGTAAGGGGTAACCTGGTTGATCCTGCCTGTAGCTGGGCAGATAAGGGAGGTGGGTGGTTGTTGTTGTTGGGAGGGAACGTTACTAAATGATAAAAAAAAAGATCAACGATGGCCTTGAGCTTCTGGACTAAGAAGGAAAAAATCATGACCTGTTAAGGGGTAACCTGGTTGATCCTGCTAGTAGCAGGGCACTGTAGCAGTCAAGGCCCCCAAATGGAACAATTTGTGTTCCAGACCCTGGAACAATAATTCACTCCCTAAGTAACTGACTAATTAAACTGTCGACTCCCCCTCTCCTCCAAGAAACCATTTACCATTTGTCTTAAAACCCCGAAAGATAGCATTCACATCCCAGTGAAGGCGTCGTTAAACTCCCCTCTGGAGAGGAAGGAGAGCTGCATCTGGAGCCATATCTGATGGTCGGGTGATGGTACTGCATCACGGGAAGAAACATCCCGCTTTCTTCACAAAGCTCTCTTTTAAGCTAATCAACAAAATTTACAATCGTTGACAT
>NW_023423384.1:0-1262 GCF_002922805.2 Oryzias melastigma
TTATTAATCCCTTTGGAAGTCCTCAGGGAAATTCAGATATAAATTATATTATAAATACATATGTATATAAATAAATTAATTGTAAATTTGAATTCAAAATAAACTATAAACCTAAAACTGTAATTTGAAAAATGTTTTTTTGCAACAGATGCTGTTTTGTATTTGTATCTTTTTTTTGTTTCACTCTTTGCTTTCAGTTCTAAATTGCATTGTTTCAACCTAACCTAGTTTAATGTTCTTTGAGCCCATTCAATATACTTAAGCAGGACTATTTTCACAGGCAAATGATCAGGAAGTCCATCTGACATAGTACCAACGCCAAATCAATCATACAAATTACCAAACAGAACTTTCATACCAGAACAGTTGAGGTCCTGGTTAAGAAAGAACCATCTGTGTTGTTGACCAACAAGAAAGAGGCTGATAGCAATATGACTGCTGTTTGTCATAAAAGGAAAGGAGGATGTGTTTACAGACAGAGAACATGAAGGATAGGAATTGATTTAGAGTTGGAACTTTGAATGTTGGGACTGTGACCAAAACAAACAAACAAACAAACAAAACTAGAGAATTGTCAGACATAACCAGGAACAGAAGAAAGGTGAATATTCTTTGTGTTGAAAAAACGAAAGGAAAGAGAGAATGGCATATAAATTGGAAACAAGTTCAATCCGTTTGATCATGGTGTGCATAGAAAGAGAATTAAAGTAGGAATGGTTTGAAGGAGGAGTTTGATAAACATGTTCTAAAGGTGAAGAGACTGTTAGACAAGGTAATAACTAAGTAAGTGAAACTGTGAAGCTGGGAAAACATTTGCAAAACTATATCTGGTACAAATATATTGTGTGAACCTCTGGTTTTAATAACCGATTGAAATGTACCATCACAGCATTTTTAAATGGCCAGAGATGCCCTTTAAAAATTGTCACGTGACATGGACGCTACGGGTCGGCTGTCGTCGGATAATGTTAACGTTTTTATGCACTACAAAAAGCAGGGATTGAACTCAAACAGCAGTTTTAGAAGTCTAAAAAACAATGCTTAAATCACTGAGACTCGAAGCTTACATTGATTTGACTAAAGTGTCGGAATTCGTCTTTTTTTTTTCATTCGTAGCTGTTCTTGACTTTAAGAAAAATACATACCGCCTCTTTGGAAGTTTGACTAATGCTTTATGAATATTTCCATTGATCTGTCCACCTTCTGAAGATTTTTCTTTTTCAACAAAATATGTTGGTCTTCACCTCTGCATGAACTAACCA
>NW_023423385.1:0-194 GCF_002922805.2 Oryzias melastigma
AACAACAGTTGCTGAAACAACAACCACAAGCTCTGCACCCACGACAGTTAATGAGACAATCACCACAAGCTCTGCACCCACGACAGTTGCTGAGACAACCACAACTAGCTCTGCACCAATGGTTGCTGAAACAACCAGTCTAAGCTCTGCACCAAAAACAGTTGCTGAGACAACCTCCACAAGTTTTGCACCAA
>NW_023423385.1:305-525 GCF_002922805.2 Oryzias melastigma
CAGTTAATGAGACAATCACCACAAGCTCTGCACCAACAACAGTTGCTGAAACAACCACCATAAGCTCTGCACCAACAACAGTTGCTAAGAAAACCACAACTAGCTCTGCACCAATGGTTGCTGAAACAACCAGCACAAGCTCTGCACCCACTACAGTTGCTGAGACAACCTCCACAAGTTTTGCACCAACAACAGTTGCTGATACAACCACCACCACAAG
>NW_023423385.1:781-1262 GCF_002922805.2 Oryzias melastigma
CACCAACAACAGTTGATGAAACAACCACCACAAGCTCTGCACCAACAAAAGTTGCTGAGACAACCTCCACTAGCTCTGCACCAACAACAGTTGTTGAATCAACCACCACAAGCTCTCCGCCAGCAACAGTTGCTGAAACAACCACCACAAGCTCTGCACCAACAACAGTTGCTGAGACAACCACCACAAAATCTGCACCAACAACAGTTGCTGAGACAACCACCACAAGCTCTGCACCAACAACAGTTCCTGAGACAACCACCACAAGCTCTGCACCAATAGTTGCTGAAACAACCAGCACAAGCTTAGCATCAACAACAGTTTCTGAAACAACAACTACAAGCTCTGCACCCACGTCAGTTGCTGAGACAACCACAACTAGCTCTGCACCCACAACAGTTGCTGAGACAACCACCACCACAAGTTCTCCGCCAGCAACAGTTGCTGAAACAACCACCACAAGCTCTGCGCCAAAATCAGT
>NW_023423386.1:0-1262 GCF_002922805.2 Oryzias melastigma
ATGTTAGATGCAGAATACCGTATATCTTCCAATTGTGCCACAGAACCTAGGATGACATCAAGGAGCGGCAGGCGGAGCTTCAGGAATCGAGCCGTTTTACTTCCGGGTAGGGAAAAACTCACGAAATATAACTAATATTTCATAAATAATGTATTTTTTAGTGGTCCAAAGGTAAAATATGATCTTATATATAGATATAGTTCACTTTGATAGGCTTAAGAAAATCATGGTAGGGCCCCTTTAATTAGAGCATGGTGAACTATATACATCCAGGGGATTTAACTGTTGTATCTTCTAATGTTTTTTTTTTTTTTTGCACTTTCAGACTCATTAAAACTTTTCCACTATTGCGGGTTATTTTTGGAACGTGATAAATGAGGTATTACTGTACCCAGGAACACAAAAGCCACTAAGGAATTCAAGTTTTAGGAATATCCAGAAATGCCTGTTACATCTTCAAACCTCACTTTTCTATCTTCTTGACTATGTGCTACAACCAAAAGTATCTTTGTTGGTTATTTGATAAAAAGACAAATTGGTTTCATAAAGTTCCATCAAACTGAATGAAATGGATCATTGTACTGTATTTCATCATATAGGCTCGAGTATATCTTGACTCACTTGAGTGAAACCTCTCGACGGTTTTATTGTTTTCTTCTTTAAGAAGAAATCTAGGGAAAAAAAGCTGCAGCTCCAGTGTGCTGTTTACATGTGGAAGTTGAACCCACAACGAATGGCCAAACGCACAGCCGAGTCCGTCTTTCTTTGATGCATTTGTGATCTTGACAACATGAAAAAGCCAGAATGCCTTTGAAAAAAGACGATGGGTGGAGGATCACAAGACTCCTTCCAGTGGAAACAAGGGCCTCATCACAGCAGGACGCCAAGTCAAGAAAACTTTCCAGGTAGAATCTTCCAGTCTGGAAACCAGAACTTCACTTTGACCTAAAAAGTTCATTTCCTTCCTTCAAAAATAATAACACAAAAAATAAAAGAGGCCAGGTTACTTATGAAAACGATGAACCAGCACATAAAAAAGAAAAAACTTGGAACCAACATGTTCGGCATCACAAGTGAAGGCCGTTCGGGCTGTGATGTGCGAGCGCCGATAAAACTGGGTCACGAGTCTTTATGAAGAAATGACAGAAGACAGAGGCGGCCCGATGAGTTGTGAAGTGTACAGGGATGTACTGTCTGCTCAGATTTAGCCAAATGCTGTACAGATGAGTGGAAGAAGCTTTACAGAAAAAAAAAAAAAAATC
>NW_023423387.1:0-1262 GCF_002922805.2 Oryzias melastigma
TAAGCCTCCACTGATATCCCATCATCCCTTTGTTTACACACTCTCTGCTAGCTTACACTTAAAAATTAATTTCTCAGGTCCATTAAACTTTCTTGTTGTTGTTGTTTTTTTCTCTCTTCATACTCTATCCTATTGTATTTTGCATAAAGTGCGTTTTAACTTTTGTTTGTTGTTGTCAAAATTGCTCAATCTCTTCAATGTTTATATGTTTTTCTCTGACAACAGATGTAATTTAACACTTGTGCTAATTTTGACAATATTTATGTTTTTGCTATGCTAACACATTGACGATTATGCACTGTCCTAATTTAAACAAACAAATAAATGTCAATAAATTGATGCAAACAGGGAGACTTTGGCCTGCCCATTTCACAACTACTGCATTTGTTTTCATCTGCCTCTGATTCATTATGATTTAAATAAATAAATACTCAGACCTGCAGTTTTAATGTTAAATTATTTTCTATATGTCCTCAATCATGAGAAAAATGCTGCAAGAACATGTCCAAAACACCAAAAACACAATTTTCATGTGTGTCCCTACGCATTTGCTAAGTGTTTGCTTCAACAACATGTTAGTTATTATTATGTAAAGTCTTAATAATGTCTAAAGTACTTTGTCTGGAGTTGGGAAACAAAAAGTAAGTAAAGTTTTTGATCCTTTTTATCTTTCTTTTTTTAATCACTTTTATCTTTTGTCTTTTAGTAGTTTGCTATTTTCTTTGAAATTTGTTTTTAAAGCACTAATCACAGTTTCATTAGAATTTTAGAGTTTAAAGTGTGATTTTTGTTTTTATAAATTACCTTTTATTGCCTTGTGTATAACCTCTGCTACACAAGTAATCCATCTTGCTTCTGTCTCAGTTCTTCTCATCCAAGCATTTAACTTTTTAAGTACTGTAGCAAAACATGAATGCATGGTAACCGTGGCAACCAAGTGCTTGCATAAAAAAAAAAAATCAAGATCCAATTAGCTTTACAACTGGAACACAATGAAAAATCCCTTGGATAGTAGAATAAAAACATAAAATAACCAACAAAGACCTCACCTTGTACAGTTTAATGTTGATAATTTAACAAAATATAACATTTTGGAAAAAAATAGCAAAGGTGCTTCCCATCAGAGCAAAAACGACAGAAAGGTTCATATTTATTGAGGTGCTGCAGCATAAAATTAAACAGATACTTCACCTGCGTTTATGTATTTCTAATAGTTTTTTTTATATAAAAACTCTTAATTTTTGTTGCTACTATTAAGAAAA
>NW_023423388.1:0-1262 GCF_002922805.2 Oryzias melastigma
ACTTTTTTTTAATTGCATTTTGCAAAAACATTGACTGTCTCTTGTATGTGAACAGTCGAGACAGAATAAACGCTTCTGTCATATGTAAATGTCAAACTTGGTTGCATTTCTGAAGTAGACGTTTGTTATTCTGCATCTCTTTATTCTTATCTCACATACAAACATACAGCAATGTAACTTGCTTCTATCTAGATATGCAACAAATGACCAATTTTCCAGGAAAGCACCACATTATTTTACTGTTTATTTTTGTTGAATCAGTTTTAAATATGTTTGAGGAAAAAGTACAAAAAAATCAAATATAAACAGTACAAACCATGAAAATGTTATAAACAAAAATGAGATTATTACTCAGAGCAGCTTATCTCTGAAAAATAAATACCCACAAAACGTAATCAAAAAATAATTTAAAACGATTTTACGCAGACTAAAAAAATACTTTTAACTACATTATGTGGTGCATTGAGATAATAAATCAAGCGTTATTTCTCTGTTTCTGTCAGATTTGTGCAGTACCTGCCACTAGACTAATAACAAACTGAGAAAGAGGTTTATTGAAAATCCAGACGTTCATACTCTGAAAACAGTTAAAGATTTATTAGATCATTTTTTGATGTATTCTGATTTTTTTGATATTATGATTATGACATTTTTAGGCAATTCAAAAAACCTTGTTTTCTATGACAAAGTTTTTGCAGAGTGGCAGGAGTTCATTAGAAATTTGCTTCTGAATTGAAAGCAGAATTGTTATCAGTCAGGTCTCGGGGGGAAAACTAAAAATCTTCCTTAGATTATATTTTCATGTTTTAAAAAGCTTTTACCAGCGAAACACTGACAGCTAATGGAAGTTCAGGAAACTTGCTAACCCCCAGTGAGCTAACATTTAGTCACATCCGCCAGACCCCCCCACCCTCTGGAAACACCTGTTTAATAAACTTAAATACACACTTAACAACAAATATAATCGAAAGAAGGACTAGGTATGAATAAATAACAAGGAGTTAAGTAGTTTATCTGTTTTTACTCTCCCATCAGCCTACAGCCCCTCACAGCTCTCCAGCCATACAGTTTCGAGCAAGATGTCAGCTCGGACAAGGAAAATAAAGACATACACTTGTCTACAAGAGTATGCATCAGAATGGAGCAGAGCAGGAAGCTTCCCATAGTAGCTTCTATCGCACTTACAAGCTTTTTCCATCTGCATTTTTTGTCTGCTCCTGATTCACAATGATTTAAATTAAAACAATACTCAAAAATGAAAT
>NW_023423389.1:0-1262 GCF_002922805.2 Oryzias melastigma
CTTCTGTAGATGTTAGAACTTACACGGAGGAATCTTTTAAGGTCCCAAGAACAGAAACACCAGCTGGAGTTTTATCCTAAAACATGGACAACGGAGCCTGATTAACATCAAGCATCTGAAACACATTGAAGCTCTAAAGAACCTGTTATTTAAACATTTAGATTACCGTACTGTCATTAATGAAATACAGGTCGTCTAAGAAGGTTATAAAGAAAAAATATATAAATAATGAATTATAAATGTATAAACAAATATTACAATTTAACATGAACAAATTCTGTCTTCTGAAATAATGAACCAAGTTTCTTCTAAGTTTAACACTGTAAATTGTGGCAAAAACACCTTCTACCTTATCAGAGCTCAGATGTGTAATTGTCTCCTTTTCTAAGAAAACATAAATTATCACATCAAAAGACTGAATGTTATGATGATGCGTTACAGTGGAAGGAGTCCTGAACACATGACTCTGGTCCACTCCTCCATCACCTGTAGGCTGAACCCATCAAGCCTGTGTGGATCATAAATTATTGATCAAGAAAGGTAATCAGCAAATTGAACTTCCCAATAATCAGAACCCCTCCTCTGTAGGTCAATTATTCAGACCGTGGCTTTAGAGTGATCGCTGGTCTTTAGGAAGCTGAAATGGTTCCATGAGAAGCTCAACCACCATTAATCATGGAGTTGAAACAATGCTCTTTCGTTAGAGTAAAAACATGGAAACATCTGTGGTCATGTGACGAAGGAAAACGTGGCGTTTGTTCAGAACCGCACAGGAAATGGAGACAGAAGAGAAAGGGGTGAGAAACAAGAAGATCAGAGAGCAAAAGGCCGTCCAAAGTGTGGAGTGGTGAGAACGTAGACTGATAAGACCCTTAAACAACACAGAGGATAGTGTTATCAAATGACCTGATTCAAATGGTATTTATAGGTACAGTTTACACCATTCATCTATACCCCACCCCTGATTAACACACAGAGGGAACAAAAAGACCCGAGTCATGATGAGTCAGCGTTTTCAGTAGGTACTCGAATTAATATAAAAAAACATGACTGTTATAAAGAAAACGGGAGGATAAAAGCCACTCTAAGGACAAACAGACGTCAGATTCAGACAGATAGGCAGGACTCAGATATGATCCGGTGAGGTTCTCACAGAAAAAAAGAATGTCTGTGACTTGACCTTTACTCAACTCAATGGAACTCATGGCAAAAATAAAAAGAAAAATCTGAATTATTTTCATTTCAATCCCAACAATTTGCTC
>NW_023423390.1:0-1261 GCF_002922805.2 Oryzias melastigma
AGCGCTGAGATCAGAGACGTACAACTCCAACTTGTACAAAGCTATTTATTAATTGCATCAATATATCTGTTTGCGGGGAAAAAAAATAAAAATACAACTTTGGACACACTAGGTTTTAGATGATCTAATTGGTTCCAAGTATAACATTTCTGAAGTGTTTTGGTCAACAGTTTTTTTTTTTCTTTTTTCTTTGAACTTTTCGTGAACAAACATTGGTACATAGTTTTGACTAAATACACCATCACATCTACCAAAATAATTTAGATTTTTTTTTGTCTTTTTTTAGCCCTTTAAAACCAGAGCTTTAGCTCCAGTGTTGATTTTTTTTGACTATTGCCACTTTTCAATGAAGTCCAGCAGACTCTGCAGCAGAGAAAAGTAACCTTGTGCTGATATGCAACACTTTACATTAGAGCGCGTCCATAAAACGATAATGATATAAATCACAATAGAACTTTTTCTCAATAGAGGAATGAGTCTATCGCCATAGACTTTTATTTTTAAGAATCGGAAATTGACACATGTTCTCCTTTTTGGTGAGTAAAAGTTAAAAAGTTAGTTGTCACATGGGGAGTAAATGTTTGCATCTAATTAAATATGCTTATTAGCTCTCATTTTGATGCTTTTTCTTGGACCACTCCACTTCTCCACTCAACTTTTCGTCTACACGAAAGGTAAACAAACGCTCATGAGACATACCCCCACGGTAACTTCCGTTAATCTTCTCTGTGTAACATTTAGCTTCGGCTGTTGAAGCAGTGGAACATCTGGTGATTTTTCCCCAGAGTCAGTCAGAACTGGAAGACAAACTGACTGACTTATAGTAGCAACCAAAAGTGTAACAAAAAGTGTTGATTTGGCGATGTAGCATTAGCATGATGCTAATGAGATGTTTGTCTACCCCTCATTAGATGCTTGATTGAGGCTCTATTTTTCCATTTCAGGCATAAACATGATGCATTATCATGATGCTAATGCTAACGAGCTGCTTCAACACTGAAGTGTTACATGTCACCGGTGACATGTCTAGTGTTAAAGGGTTAATCACTGCTGTACTGAAGGACACAAAAACTGTGAAGGCAGTCCACAACGTGCCTTATAAAGAATGGATAGTAAAATCTGGGCAGATAAAGGAGAGCACCTAGCACAAAACACTTCTGCATCCACACAACAGAGAATCAGCTCTTGTTTTACTTTTAGGAAACTAGTTCAAGTAGGATCAAGTTCAAAATCCTTCTGTTAACCTATAAGGCCCTGAATG
>NW_023423391.1:0-1261 GCF_002922805.2 Oryzias melastigma
TGCATTACTTCCTCCTTTGCTCCTATAGAAAGATTGATTATTTTAAGCCCACACTCCTTTTCTCAAAGGTAGGCAGAACTTTTCATACTTTGACGCAGACTTTCTAATTTTTGAAGGAATCATTACAAGTTTGAAGTGTTTAACAGTGTAATAATTTCAGACAAAGCTAATATAGTTACAGTAAATGTGAGTTTTTTATGCAAATTATTTAAAAAGTTCAAAAGGAAATCTGACTAAGACTTATTCAAAGTATGGAATTAATGTGATTTTTGCTTTTACTGTTGTAGCATTTTGCTAACTTTGCATTAAATATTACATGAGCTCAATTGGCTGAATATTTTATATATTTGCATGTTTTGATCTATTTTAAAAGTGGTCTTTTATTTATAATTATTCAGTTTTTAGCCAAGTTTTAAAAACCTGTGTCGTTTTCTAGGACATGGTTTTTGTGATTAGTAGTTCATTAGAAATTTGCCTCTGAGTTGTGGGTGGGACTGTTGGTGCAGAGAAAACCTGCTCACGCTTCCCATCATCCATCTGGTTACATGCTGCTACACACCCTGTTATGCACCCTGCCTCACTCACTTTGTTTGTGTCTCTCTCTCCTTTGTTAAGCCTCTATGTGTTTGTTTGCGTCTCTGGAGTGAGGAATCACACTTTTCCATCTGGAAATCTGATGGACCAGTCTGGGTTTGGAGGGACATTTCAGACTGTAATGGTGGAGGAGGAATGATGGTGTGGGCTTGTTTTTCAGAAACAACTCTGAATGAAACATTTTGGACGATTCTATGCTCCCAACCTTGTGGGAACAGTTTGGAGAGGCACCTTCCTCTTCCAACATGACCAGAGCACAAAGCAAGGTCCATAAAGACTTGGAGGTCTGGTGTGGATGAACTGGACCAGCCTGCACAGAGTCCTGACCTGAACCTCATAGAACACATTTGGGATGAATTATAGTGGAGACTGAGAGCCAGGAAACATCAGTGTGTGACCTGACCAATGTGCTTTGGGAATCCCTAGAAACACAGCCCTAAACCTTGTGATTCCCAAAAGAGTTAAAGCTGTAAAAGGTGGACAAACATCATATTGAATTATACAAGTTAGGAATGGAATGGTACTTCAGTTCATGTGTGAGCAAAAACGCTTGGTAATATAGTGTATATGTCCTCCATTATGAGAAAACTACCACAAGAACTTGTTAAAAACACTTTTTTTTATGTCAGTTCGTTTTTAAACTTGGATTTAAGCCAAAACTAACAAA
>NW_023423392.1:0-1261 GCF_002922805.2 Oryzias melastigma
ATGCAAATCATTTCCATTTAAAGTTTCAAATTAAAAATGTAATGTTCATTAACAAAAGGAAACTACATGCAAATTATATAAAAATCAAATTTTTGTATTTCAAAAATTATTAAAGATATAAAAAATAGTTCTAATATTGAAGAAAAGGGTTCTAAATGTCAGAATATTCACTGATTTTTTTTTAATAAAATGGTAAATGACAAACTTTTATGTTCCTTTTTTTTTTTACAGATTTAAAGGGTCAAAGAGAATAGTAGAAAGTCAGAGTTCAATACTGGTCTTAACAGCAGATTTACTTGTAGCCTTTGCATAGATTAGCAGGTGTTTGTAACTTGAGAAACAAACATTTCTTTTTTCGATTGCCTTATCCTGATTAAATTTGATCACTTAATCTTAATTTGATTAGAAGATGTAACTGTTATGGGCTAAATTTGATTTTTGCTACAGTGAGTCAACTTTACAGCTTTCAGATAAACAGGATAATTTTTACTTAGATGTCCTTTTAGGGGCTCTGTAAAAATGTAGAAGTGTAGAATATATTTAAAGAGAACACAAATTAAGGGGAAGTAATGATGTACAACCCGATGAACTCTGTCATGAAGATTTTACAAGCAGAAGCTGATAAGAAACTTGCAATAGTTACAATAGAAACCAGATGTGGAAATCCCATGATGCATTGAATCAGAGGGTCAAACTGTGCAGAAAAATAGAGAAATTAAGTCAGAAGTACATTTAGATATATATATTTATAATGATTTGTTTTATATTACAATGAAAAACAAAATCTCTAGTCACAGATGGGCTGCCTGGAAGTGTCGTGGTTAGCACCCCCACCTCCCAGCATGAAGGCCCTGATTCAAGTCCCTGCTGGCTCCTTTCTGTGAGAGGTTTGCATGTTCTCTCTATGCATTTGAACGTTTTCTACTCCAAAAGTTTAAAACCTCATTCTTTAGATCGTTGCTGGCACTAGTTTGTCCCTTAGCTTTTAGTGCATGTTTGTCTGTCTCTAGAGGCTTTGTGATGGACTGGCATGTACCCCGTCTCCGTCTAACAACAGCCGGAAAACTCCCATCATTCCCAATGACTCTGGACTGGAATAAGTGGATTTAGAAGTTGAATAAAAGTAAAAAGTCACAGATCATGCTTAGTGAAAGTTGTCTGGAGTGGGCATCAAAGGTTCTGACTTTCCAGTAGCTTTAGCTTCACTTCACATCAGGAAAATATAAATTAAAGTTACATTAGTGTAGCTTTGATTTTTTTT
>NW_023423393.1:0-1261 GCF_002922805.2 Oryzias melastigma
ACACACCTGCATCTCACCTACTTGAGTATGACACACCTGCGTCTCTGTAAGACAAAAATTTAGGACTTTATTTTTGGAGTAGAAGTCATGTTTTTTGCATAGTTTGGCCAGGGTTGTGACTCATACACAGATCAGACTTAAGCCTACCCCTACATTCTTGAACACGAGTTTAGCCCATGATGTACACATTAAAGTGTGGTACGAAATGTTGAAGCAATGCAAATTGCGCATGTCTTGCTCCAGGCTTTTTCTTTCTCAGCTCTATTCCAATTGGTGTCCTATAATTCTGGCACATATTGCTATGAATAATTTCTCCTCCATGGCACACATAAATTAAAAGTGACGACATCTAAACCTCACTACCAAATCCAAGTCCTCGATTGGCTAAAGTTTGAACCTGTTTAACTGGCAACCCGTGCTGAGTGCCTGCATGCTTTTGATATAGAGCCCAAAATTGCTTTTAGAAACTTGTGAAGCTATGTGTGAATGCAAGAGTTTTGGACACGAAGCCTAAAACATGCATTTATATTTGTTTACACTGGCACACCTGCATCTCACCTACTTCCGTATGACACACCTACATCTCACCTACTTCAGTATTACATGCCTGCGTCTCGCCTAATTCTGTATGACACACCTGCATCTCACCTACTTGAGTATGACACACCTGCGTCTCGCCTACTTCTGTATGACACACCTGCGTCTCGCCTACTTCTGTATGACACACCTGCATCTCACCTACTTCAGTATTACATGCCTGCGTCTCGCCTACTTGAGTATGACACACCTGCATCTCACCTACTTCAGTCTGACACACCTGCATCTCACCTACTTCAGTATGACTCACCTGCGTCTCACCTACTTCAGTCTGACACGCCTGCATCTCACCTACTTCAGTATGACTCACCTGCGTCTCACCTACTTCAGTATGACTCACCTGCATCTCACCTACTTCAGTATGACTCACCTGCGTCTCACCTACTTCAGTCTGACACACCTGCGTCTCACCTCCTTCAGTATGACACGCTTGTGTCTCACCTGCTTCAGTATGACACGCCTGAGTCTTACCTACTTCAGTATGACACACCTGCATCTCACCTACTTTAGTATGACACGCCTGAGTCTTACCTACTTCAGTATGACACACCTGTGTCTCACCTACTTTAGTATGACACACCTGCGTCTCACCTACTTTAGTATGACACGCCTGAGTCTTACCTACTTCAGTATGACACACCTGCATCTCACCTACTTCAGTATG
>NW_023423394.1:0-1261 GCF_002922805.2 Oryzias melastigma
ACTTTAAATCGTAATTATATCATTTATAATGTTTAATTGCACTCTAAGTGTTTTTCCTCCATATCCACCTTCGGCGCTGCGCACAGAAGTTTCGGGAAAGCCTGTGATGAAGAGCCGGGGTGAGGTTGAAGGGGGAGCCGGGCAGACTTCCTCTGCCACGTCGGAGCAGGGAGCCACTTCCTCTGGAGGAACGGCGACAGGCAGAGCGGCCAGAGCAGACGCGTGTGCAAACTAACGGTCAGTTTTCAATAAAAAGAAACTAACAATCAATCGTAATTTTTGCTCCAAGTCTTCATTTTGAGCACGCGAGATTTACCGGAAACCGTTCATGTTTGACGTAAAAACTTTTCACGTCGCTTCATAAAAGGATAGCTTTCCTCCCCTGTTTCGGTCGTATTTCTAGTTTTTCCCTCATAAAAGTTTGTTTTTTCTTACTTAAGTGTTTCACGAGGGGGAATTAATATAAAAAAAACACAATAAGGAGAGATTTCAACGTTACTTTTATCCAAAGTAATTGACTGAAAAAGTTAGTTTCCCATAGTTTTTTTTTTGCTTTCCCGTGGAAAATTAGTTTATTCCTAAACATTAATATATTTAATTGTTGTAATTCATATTTGTTTTTATGTTCAAAGAAAATAAATATAAAAGTTTGTAAAAGTTTAAGCAAGCCATTGCACTATAGTAATACATATTTTTAATATTAGCTACAGTAAAAATGAATCTATGTAGATATTTTTATACTCTTACTAGGAGTTCAGTTAACTTTTAAGGCTTTTGGATCTTTTAAAATCCCATTTAACTAAATATGCTAAATATGTTTTTTCTTTTTTTAATTTTCTTATAATTATTCAAACTCCATATTTTCTCTTGCAGGTCGACCATGCTGCCCTCACTGCATTTATATATCCTTGTTTCTCTTCAACTTCTCCATGCCTGCAGCAGTAGCACTTCCTCTAAGAGCCCAACTGGCTCTGCACCTCCTCCTCCACCTCCTCTTGTGAGCGACCCAAGCTGGGCTCTGGGTCTGCGACTATACCGGGCCCTCCGCTCCCCCTCCAGCTCTGTCAACACCCTGTTCTCCCCGCTCCTCCTGGCATCCTCCCTGAAGGCTCTGACCGAAGCCTCCTCAGGGAAGACGTCCACGCAACTCCAAGCCCTGCTCCAGCCTGAGTCGCCCTTGAAGACGTCTGAGGGAGACCTGTCGGGGGCGCTGAAGAGGTTCACGGAGGCCGACAGGACCAGCTTCCACCTGCGCTGGTCT
>NW_023423395.1:0-1261 GCF_002922805.2 Oryzias melastigma
CTGGGTGTTGTTTAGGAACAGCATCTTGCTTTATATTACTACTTTATCCACAATAAAAAAAAAGTTTTTCTTTTATATAGTTGCTTATTATTTTCCTCAGAATTGAAATGCATGATGTGAATGTCAAGCAAGTTTCCTTGCCCTTCTCACTGCTGACGACCTCGTCAGGCGTGTTCAGCTAAACAGAACATGCCAGAGCGGGGTACGTTGGAAACGAGCAGCAATGTAGTCTTTGATAAAACTGGTGATCTTGAAAATAAATTCACATTATAATTTTTACATCTTAAATTTATGCAAACTATCAATCCTGCAGCAAACTTTGAGAACGGGAAGTTGAGAGATAGTGAAAATGTACAGCTGCATTGAGGGGAAGTACATCAGAATCCACCACAGGACCAACTGTGTTGGGTATGCAAAGCCACAGCTGCTGCACGGGGGGTGAACAATCGAGAGTTGATCAGTGTTGCAATTTTCAAATTGGTTTATTCAGTCCCAATTTTTTTTCCCACACACATACTTTTTCTTACAGAATTTTTGCTATCGTTGTAGGATGAGAAATGGCAGAAGAAATACACAGTAATATGGCTGGGTGATACTGAGCATTTTGGTATTGATCCGATACTGGTCAATATCGATATCGATACCAATATTGATATTTTTTTGTAAGTTTATCCTTTTTTTGAACTACTTCGTATTCGTAAACATAAAACTGAATTAAGACAATATGTTCAATTAAATAGAAGATAGTTTATTAAAAGCTGGAGTTTTTTTGCAGATGCAGAAAAGTTTCACACAAGAGTGGAATTATTGATATCTGCGGGCTGGTTAACGATCTGGTACCGATACCAACTTGAGATCAACACTATTCAATTTTTTAAAATCAGGCTTGACACAATTCTTGATTTAAAGCCAAACCATCGAACCAAATTGTGGGGAAAAATGAGTCGTTGCATCCCTTTGCATACAAGTATGTTTACATTTGTAAGAAGGATTAAGTATTTATGCTTTATTACATTACATTATTAGTTGTTGTTTTTTTTTTAAACTGCACACATCATATATCAAACTGAAACAAAATGTGATATGAATCTTGGGGAAAGTGAATCATTTTTCATAAGAACCATTCAGGGCCTTCAACCAAGATAGTAGTGCATGAAAAACAACTCTATTAAAAGAATGTCAGACATTTATGCACAGCTTACCTTCCGTTGCAAGAAAGGACAATTAGAAGAAGTTACCCGCTTATGAAACTTTAGTGATG
>NW_023423396.1:0-1261 GCF_002922805.2 Oryzias melastigma
ATGCTAGATGTTTTGGCAAAAAATAACTTTTTTCTTTTACTAATTTGACATTCAGCTAATGTTTAGGCAAGCTTTCAGATTCAGTGTTTTCAGCTGCCAAATTAGTTTGTGCATTTTTACCTACCAGTTCTAGCATTTCAGCTATCAGCACTAGCATCGTCAGCAGCCACATTTAGCTTAAAGCGTTCACACTAGCATTATTGCAGGTAATGATATAAATCTAGTTCTCTTTTATTTTTCATAAATGTTCTCATGTTCTTACATTTTTTCTGAGTCCTCTTGTTCTCTGTTTGTTTCTAGTTTCTTTTGTTTCTTTGTTTTCTATTTCGATGGACACGTCTGTCTGATTTTTTTTTTTTAAACAGTAGTAGGAGTCACATTGGCAGAGCGAATGTGGTTGGTGGTTCCTGTCTGTGCTCAAATCGTCTGTATTACTGACGCCGAACATTAAGCTCAACACGGAAAAACACGCTCCCTGCAAACAGCAAATGAAAGAAATCCCCATGTAATGTGGCTCTGTTACAAGCCAGCTAACACCACACACCGCGTGGGATGTGAGCTGTGCAAATTTAAACTGTTGACAGTTCTCTTAGTAAAGCAGATGTTGCTGTCAGTTTGTATGTTAATTATGAGCCTTTAAATGACTTTTCTCTGTCTCTTTCTGTTTCAGTGCCCAGTGCTCCACCACAGAACATCACCTTGGAAGTTGTCTTGTCAAGGGTAGGTCCAAAATATCTTACCTTAAAATGTGTAGGAAACATTTGGCAAAGCACAAGCACATTATAGTGTGACAGTACAGTTTAAATAAAAACTAAAATAGCGATGTCTTTTGATGTTAGTTAAATGGTAAATGCTCACATAACACTTTGCACCAATTTTAGGACCCAAAGTGCTAGACAGTCTCCATCCTTTAACATAATGTAACTTTTCAACCGTTAACACAATAATTCCAGCAGATTCTGAGGGAGAAAAGTGGCTCGCTTTTCTCCCTCAGAATCTACTGGAATTATCGTTTTAACGGTTGAAAAGTTACAGTGAATCAAAGAACATAAACACTAAACTTCTGTTCCATTTTTAGAAATGCATTTCAGTCATTGAGTTGGAGACGAGAGATTTTTGTTCAAGATGATTCCTCAAGTTTCCTCAGTGGGTACCGAACGGATGAATGTTTGTTCTGACACTTGTCTGAACTGTGACATGGCCATCACTCAGCAGTGGCTCTCCGGTGACATGACCTCGTTTTATTGATTGATGGGACACT
>NW_023423397.1:0-1261 GCF_002922805.2 Oryzias melastigma
CCCTCCTCCTCCTCATCGTGATAAAAGGCAGCAGCTGCTTCTGCTATTCTGCCTTTTTTTTTCCTTTGTGACTTTTCCTGCGTGTAATGCGTGATTGACATAAACATCTAAAGTACAGGTAGGGTAACCAATGTGATGTTTTGTCACCCAGTGTTTTACGGCATCTTTTGACCCTGCATGTAAAGCATTCTTTAATTGCTGTTGATAAACACCCTGCGGTTCTCCATAATCCTGAAGGCCACTATGCATGCGGAAGGTTGTTTTCATTCTCACTTTATAATCTTCAAAAAGCTCATCTTCTCTTTGTTTTACTCTGCTGATTTCAGTGTAATCAGCTCTTCGTCTATCATCTATTCGTCTATGATAGTGGTCTATCAGACCACTCAAGTCTTTGTCTATTTTTTAGATCTTGTTGTTACCCCTGAGACTCCCACGGCTCCTGGAAGGACTGGAGCCCCACAGTATGGGGGAGGGTTTTCAAGCTCAGGACCTATACCGGCCCTGGTGTGACTAAAGATTTATCTCCCGGATCATCTTTATCACCTACATGTCTCAGTTGTCGTCTTACTCCTGTCTCATCATCCTCTTTTCTATGGAACATAACCTCTTTTGCTCTGTGTTCGTCTCTTTTAGATTTCCTCTTACTTAATTCGCGTTTCTCTGCAATTTCTTTCCACTGGTCAATGATGTCATAACAATCTTTTTCCATCTTTTTTACATCCCCTTTTGTTTTCTGTCTAATTGAATCTTGCAATGCGGTCAGCTTTTGAGTATTAAGACTGCCATTAAATCCATATTTTACTAACCATTTATCTAAATGTTTTATTAGTTTTGGGTTTTGGGCTTCAACAAACTTCCAATCTTTACACTGCAGTGTTTCTTTTTTGGGCCCTGTCTTTTTACTGTAATTGCCTCCCATGTCACTCCCTCCCCTTTTTTATTTTATTTTATTATTATTATTATAATTTATTTATTTATTTTTGAATACCAGTATTTTAGAAAATTTAGTCCAGTCCTGTCAACACCTAGGGCAGGGGTCGGCAACCAAAAGTGTTGAAAGAGCCACTTTGGACCAATACAATACAAACCAAATGTGTCTGGAGCCGCATAAATTGAAACTGCTTGTAAAAGTCGTACACTGAGGTAACACATGGAGAGTGTGTCGAATAAACGATTATTTCTCCTACTGCGTGTCCTCGTGTCATATAAGCTACATATTTGGCCTCATGACAAGTTGGTGAGACATTGCAGCGTCAAACTA
>NW_023423398.1:0-213 GCF_002922805.2 Oryzias melastigma
TTTGGAGAAGCTTCACATCACATCAACCAATCAGGAACTCAGTGTAGTAACGTGTTGATGATGTCATCAGTGGGTGGAGTCTAAAACCAACATGGAGGAGAAGCTGATCGATGATGTTTGTTCTTCTGGACTTTGATATTTATATGGAGACAATAATGAAATTTCCTCTAATTTTATTCTTATTAGTGATGATTTAAAATGAAAATTTGTGGC
>NW_023423398.1:380-1260 GCF_002922805.2 Oryzias melastigma
AGTGTTCTTCATTGATTTCAGGCTGAATTTAAAGTTAACAGGGTTAAAGTATGGAGTCAAATCAGGAACAGTTATGAGTGAATGAAAACCAGATTATAAGTTTGATCATTAGAAAAATACAAATTTTTATATAAAACTTGAATAATTAAAAAAAAACTTTTAACCTTAAATTGTTATCAAATACAACTGGTTTATTTGTATTTTTAACTTGTGTTTTTTTCATTTCTCTCCCTCTGGTTTCAATAAGCTCAAAGACTCGTCCTCCACATAAAACTAGACTCAACAGCAGAAACCAAAAGTCAGAATTGAAATGTTGAATTGAGAAATGAAAGTGAAGAGGGAGAGAAAGAAAAATAAATGTAAAAATATATATATTTTTTTTAATTGGTAACATTTTGGAAGCTCTGAATGTATAAATAAAGTTTTAGACTTTCAATTTCTGTTTTCAAATCTTCAATAATTCTTTCAAGTTTACAATGTATGAATTTGATTTGAAAAAAGTTTTTTATATTTAAATTTGTTTTATTTGTAATGTCTGTTGTTAAAATAACTTTCTCCATAGTTTAAAACATAAAAACATCAGTTTACCTGAACATGAAACCTCCAGTCTGTCCTTAGTATAAGAATTATAACCAAAGACACAGTGATCAGAAAGTGACTTCCAACAGGAGGAGTCGATCCCCCACACATCTCTCCGTGTAGAATCTTCTGTGACTTCTTGGAACACAGAAGAACCACAATCCAGCCGTGAACACATTGCAGTTGCTGCTTCATGATTCCAGTTTTCCTCTGAATCAAAGACATTCAATGGTCTCCACTCTTTGCTGTAGAACATTTCCAGAACTCCAGCACAGCGGCTGGTCGTTCCCACCAACCTGAA
>NW_023423399.1:0-1260 GCF_002922805.2 Oryzias melastigma
ATAATTTACCACTAATGGTTTTGTCCATAGGCTACAGAAATGCTGGACTTAATCAAATTAATTGGACTGAGTCCAGACAAACAGACTAAACCAGTCTTCAACATTTTAAATTCTACTTTTATTTAAAGTAAAATGTATTCTATAATCTTGTCTTTGTCTTATTCAATTAAAAAAATGATTAAAAAAAAGTATTTCACAGCAAACTATATCCATATATTTGATCATACATTACCTTTGGAACACACAAAAAAATATTTATTTATGAAATACGAGTCATTTTTGTGGACTCTTCATATCAGGAAGTAAAACGACTTGATCTCTGAGGCACCGCCTTTCGTTCCTTGTGGGTGGCGCCCATTTCATGATGTCATCCAGATGAAGATTTCAGAATTTATTGAAATATGACATTTAATCTCTGTGTCAAAAATCCTCTTACCTTCCATTTACCTTTCTGCTGTTGCTCAATAATCCACGTTTAGACCAGTTCTCTCAATTTGTCGCTCGCTTTTTCCTCCAGGAAATAGTCTGCTCCCTCTTCCCAATGTGCCCCATGTGCTTGACCTATTCTCGGATACATTTAGGATTCATCTCAACATGTTGTGCAGATTTTTCAGTCTATCGGGACTCGGGAAGCTAGCTGATCACCTCTAGCTCGAGCTGCTAGCTTTGTTTGTGTTAGTCTGGGGGCGAAGAGGGTAGAAATCGGCACATGAGGACATGCTCTTTTTCGTGGATATGGGAGAGGCTGCTGCTGTTGAGAGGGCATGTTTTTACAGGATTACGCGGAAATACGTGAAAATTCCAATTTGGGGTATGAAACACTTAAAAGCTCAAACAGTAGTTTTTTCATGGTGTGGCCCCTTTAAATCCTCCTTATGCAAAGTCAGTGAACATAAACAACTCTTAGATTTTCTCAGGAGCTATCCATTAGAGCTGAGCTGTAAATATTCCTCATTCAAATGATTCACTTTGGCGAGCAGAGGAAAGTAAAACACGACCCAGGTTTCCATCGAAGCTGGAGGCCCAACGTTTTACAAGCCTGGAGCGGATTGGAACACCAGGCGATATCACATCAATACGACCGTAAAAAAACGCAGCCGAGAGAGAAAAACAGCAATGAAGCCAATTCATTTTAATTATAGCGCAATAAAAAGGCGAAGTCAAATAAAGTCAGATGTCTCCTTTGTGATTCTCGGCGCTTGGGTTTTGTTTACAGTGGTGTGTTTGTCTGCAGCTCCAACATCTGCTCCCTCCTAACAT
>NW_023423400.1:0-1260 GCF_002922805.2 Oryzias melastigma
AGGATGATAATAAAATTGGCCAATAGCAGGACGGCCACAGGGTGGTGGCAGCAGCTCCGACTGTACGATGTGTAAATGTCTCTGGTCAGCGGCGGCCGTCCACATCAAGTGCTACCGGCCGCCAGCCGCCAGGTAGCCCGAGGGGGGGTATATAAATATTCGAGTTATTCTGCACTACCGATTGTTGCCGTCTACATTCATGACCACGGCAAAAAATATTTTTAAAAAATCAGGTATCGACTAGAAATCTTGAAGATTCTGCCGGTGCCTTGCCATTGCACGGTGGCAGGTGTATTTGTGACCGTAGCAATAAATGTTAAAAGTGAAAAGAAAAAAAACAAGTCCACTGCACAAAAGTGTACAGAAAAACCAGTTCAGGCTTCAGCTTCGATAACATTAAAGTTCAAATCTTTCTTCATTAGCTTTGCTTAAGTCATAGCTTTGTGCCAAAAAGTCAGTTTTTATACAGATTTGGTCACACTTGGCAATGATAACCCGTTTAGTGTTTATGATCACAAGAATCTGACATTTACCCTCCTAGATCAACTTGAGTGAAAATGGTGCTTTTGGTGTTTTTAACATGTTCTTTTGGGATTGATCTCATGATGTAGGATATATATATAAAGAAAATTAAGAAATTGCATTTCTGAGTATTTTTTTATTCAAATCATTGTGAATCAGGAGCAGATAAAAAAAAAAAAATGCGGTTGGAAAAAGCAGTGACGTAGCAGCTACAATCAGCGGGTCACAAGCTTCCTGCTCCGCTTCATTCTGATGCATCCACTGCAGACAACTAGATTCATGTATGTCTACGTTTTCCTCATCTGAGCAGGCATCTGGCTCGAACCTATACAGCTGGATAGCTTCAATACTGCTCGCCATTTTGTTCGACAGCTAATGTTAGCATCCCCACAAATTTTTAATGAACAAATGCTGCTCTGCAGGAACTATGTCCTAGAAAACAAAACCGATTTCTTTGATTTTGGCAGCATAATTATAATTAAAAGACCACCAGGAAAGATTTTTTTTTTTTAAAAGTGGGATTTTAACTTTGAATTATTTGGCAGCTTGTGACTTGGTCAAACTCGGTAATGATAACCTGTTATAAGTGTTTTTGATCAGTAGAACCTGCTTTTATACTTTTAACTGCTAAATCTAGGGATGCTTTATTTTGGTAAATAGACCACTATAAATATGCCAAAACATATCATGAAGCACTTTTAAGGATCTAAGAAGCATTTATTCTTTTTCTAAATTCCG
>NW_023423401.1:0-1260 GCF_002922805.2 Oryzias melastigma
AAGAATGTTCAATAAAGTTTCTGAAAAAGAAAAAAACGACACGTGGCAAAGGTCACAAACTACAGCCTCACCAGATGAGTTAGGAGGTTTCGAATGAATTAAAGACGATCATGATTTTACCGAAGCAAAAATATTTCTCATTATTATTTTCAATCCTTGAGAAAATTTTCCCTGGCTCAGCACTGACATGTTCATCCCACATCAACCACATGGATACAGAGAAGCTCAAACCAACCCATGCTTCAGTTTCATGGAGCTTTTTTTGTTTTTTTAAAGAACCTTATTGAACATCATACAAATGTACAAATCACAACAGTAAGCAGTGTAATCTAATGTCTCAGCTTCATAAGTTATATTTATTATTTACTAAAAATGCTTTTTTGTCTTTATATTAACCATCATTCTAAGAGACCATCTTTTCAACTGTGCACACTGTAGGAACGATTAATATACTATATATATATATATATATATATAATTTTAAGTGTGAAAGGTTGCTGAGCCTTGGCCTAGCCTTTAGAACAGGAGTGTCAAACTCAATCACACAGGGGACCAACATCTAAAACACACCTTAGGTCTTGGGCCAAACAGGATAAACATTTATTAAACACTCTAAAACTAAATGTTTTAAACTTGAAAACTGTAAGTTTTTAACATAATTATGAACTAGATATATAGCATTACCTGCGATAATGCTAGTGTGAATGCTGAATTTGGCCGCTGAAAATAGCTGAAATCACTGAAGCTGAAAACGCTGAAGCTGATAGCCAGCTGAAATATTAGCTTAATGCCAAATTAGCCTAAAAAACTATATAAAAAAATTAACTAGGTTACCCAAACAGCTGGCATGTAGCCAAAAAAATAGATGATTGGGCAAATTATCAGTCAAAGCCAGAAGATTTGAGAAGTGACACTAGCCGTTTCCCAGCTTGTATCCCCATGTGTGCCCCATCCATGTCAACTGGTTTCTAGCCAGCAAGGCCAAGTGGGCCCAGTATGGTTTAAAAGTGGGCAGAATATGTGGGCCCCGATTGAGTTTGTCCACCGTTTTTGTGGTGGATCCACTGTGTTTAACCACATTAGCTTAGGTGGGAACTCAGTGGGTACTTCGGTAAGGTGGAGATTGCTAGCTCACAACAGAGGAGCTTGCTAGCTCAATACAACAGAGATCACTGGCTCAATACAGTGGAGCTCAGTAGCTCACTACAGAGGAGGTTGCTAGCATGCTATAGTGGACCACGCTAACTCGATACAATGGAG
>NW_023423402.1:0-1260 GCF_002922805.2 Oryzias melastigma
CAGGCCGATCTTCATGGAGAGAGTGCGGATCTTCCCACTGCGTCCACTGCGAAGGCAAACACAAGTCCTCGTTTAGCACTCTGTTTTATTTATTATAACTAAATAATGTCTAAAGTGGAATTTGGATTTGATGAAACGCTAGAGGAAGGAAAGGACCATTTCTCCTCCGTCTGTGATTGTTATTGTATTTCCTGTAATCCCACAATGTTTACAAGGCTAGACGGACACAGAAGCAAACATACATGAGTGTTTGTTTTCTTGTTTACGAATTACACAAAAGTTTATTGATTGTTGGACCTGCTGTCATTTCTGAAACTTTCTCTGTTTATTTACATCATTAATCCTTAAGACTGGATTTAAATGACTGATTCACAACATATTAAGTTATATTTAATTAGTTGATTTTGATTTCTTAATGTGACGTCTTTTGCAAGAGCTAATGTCCAGTTCTGGATTTGGACCAATTCAAAGGCGTGAGTCATCGCTTTATTTGAAGCTGGGTAAAAACTAGCTAATTATTCCAGAGAAAACATTTATACAAAAAACATAATTCTGCCTTTGCTTTTTTCGGGGAGTGCAATAATGTTGGTTTATCCAAGTCTTTTTATCATTTCACAAATTCTCAACTTAGACCAGGGTTAACTAAAAAAAATAACGAATGGTGTCATCTGCATAGTGCTGGACTTCAAAAACACTATTAAAAAAAAAAAACTTTGGTAACACTTTATTATAAGATTCCTTAGCAAGCTTTATTAACACATTAAGAAACATTATTAATGTGTTTATAGGTTATAAGAAAGACATTAAATAGCACAATAAGCCAAATAAGGTTTATTAACTTACTTGGTAAGATTCATTAACATCTAAAGTGAGACCATTCTCTACAAAGGCAAGAATAATAAACTTCATACAACCTTAACAAATGTATTTACCATCTCTGTCAACATCATATTTATTGATTTGCTGCACCTCATCTAAAGTGTTACCAAAAATCTTATTTCCTGTCAGTCATGTTAGTTTGAGAAAACATGTCTTAGTAGATTTTTTTTCCCTAAAATAAGCGGCAATGCCACACTGGCAGATTTTATTTGTTTATTTCAAGAGTAAGGGGAACACATGTTTTACTCATTTCTAAGGGGTCATTTTTGCAGGGCAATACAGGATATTTTGAGCAATATTTATATGGCTATTTTTGGTTTCTTAAAATGTATGACATGACTTTTACAAGTACCAGTGCCCCACAGAATTCTGGATTTGGAC
>NW_023423403.1:0-1260 GCF_002922805.2 Oryzias melastigma
AGTAGTTCAGAAATGTGTTTATGAGTTATGAGAAGGACTACTCATCACCACTTTGTTAACGCACTCCCTCGCTAGCTTACAGCTCCTCACACCCCCAACCTAACATTACCGGTAAAACGAAAATGACAAAGAATACTTAAACTATCCAGCTGTACAATTTTTAAGCAACTTCCAGTACAAACATAAATGTCAGCAGCTCTGACACCAAAAACATGACCAAAGAAACCAGCTGTGCAGTCATAAACGTGCGCAACAACTCACGGATCAGCTTTGCTCTCACATTCCGTCCACAGACACTAATATCAACCCACTTGTCATCTAACTGGTAACAGTTCAAAACAGGAATTTATTACATTTTCATGTCATTTAGGCAAAGACTTTAATTAGCTAAAATCCCCCATTCATGAAGGCTGATGCAGAAATAATCTACATTGCGTGAAACTGTAAAGTTTATTTGAAAAGTGGGCGGGGACACAGTAACAGCACTGCATATTCAGACCTTTTCCTTAGAGGAAAAAAGCTCATAGTGAGAAGAGATTGTCACACATACCCATTTTTTTTTCTTTCCAAATCCAAAAAAAAAACACCCCCACGTGGTACTGTCTTTGCCTCGGCCCCAGGTTGCCAATCCGTGGGCTAGAACTATCCACTACTCAATTTTCTGAACTTGTTTGATCCCTCCTGGTTGAGAGAAGGCTGGGTGCACCCTGGAGAAACCACCCCATTGCAATCAAAGAATGACATATTATTCAATGAAAAGAGTAATATTTTTTGTGTTCATCAAAGTTCTTTATTTTGTATCCTACCCAAAACTGTGCAGTTTTGCAGCAGCAGAATGAATACACATTTGCAGCAGTTCAGCATTGCACACACAAAGAACACATCATGCTTACAGTGTTAAGCCAATTACATTGTTCCTCTACAATTATTTGAAATGAATTTAGTGATTATTTTCAGATTTTTTTTTTAATTCACAATATTTAGTGGCCATTTTTCTTAAACAGTTGCAGTATTTGAATTTGTCTCGATTTAACAATTCAAATACCACCAGTACTGGTGTGTTAGTTGCATGTTGTTTAGATTTAAATATCTGACCTTTACACAATCGTATGCAGCATCTTTGATGAGCTTCACCGCCCTGGTGTGAAAGTCTGCCGTAAATTGGCCTGGTGTCTGCACCCCTAAAAAAACAATTAAAAAAAATAAGACAGAGTCAATTTGTGTCACAAGTCTGCTACAGGATAGTTTGAGAATGAAAGT
>NW_023423404.1:0-1259 GCF_002922805.2 Oryzias melastigma
GTTTTTTTTATTTTAATTTTTTAATATTATTTTTTCACTTCCTCTTCCTCACCTTTTCCATGTAAGGTTAATCAATCATTAGTGGTGGGGGAAAAATCAATTATTAGATGCATCAATTGTAATCCATAAATGATTCTGAATTGTTTTATGAATTTTAAATAATCGAAGATGTATATGATTTAAAGTAAAAGCAACAACGGAGCTAAACACAAAGTATTTTTCACTCTGACAGTTTGAAGAGCACACAAACATGGTTTATTTTGGCATTATTTGTAATATAAAAGATGGTAAAAATGCAGATTTTGATGAGCCTCGCAGTTATACAAAGATTAACATTTTTTTTTTTTAAAACATCAGCTGCTTTACATACATTTTTTTCCCTCATGAGTACATTAAGCCTGTTCATAACATTTAATGGACCCAGCCAGGGTTTCATTGTGCAGATCCCAAACTCTCATCATTCCAGGATTAAAAAAAAGCCTCTTGAATAAGACGCGAAACATCTACGAAAAACCAGGTCTGGATGACCTTGATTTAATTTAGTTATTTTTGATATGGAGCTAATCTGGATGAATGAGAACCTTCACAGCCACTCTAAAGTAAATAAGTAAGCAAACAAATAAACAAACAGACTCAATAGCAACTATAAGGAAACATGTTTGCGTTCAGTGACATGTAATTTTAATGCAAAACTCAGAGGATTTCAGGCCCCAAAAGACTAAAAGGAACGACATTCACTGTGAGAAGTACCATTTATAATAATGATTGATATTAACTTGTGTGAATCTAACATTTAACAGCATGTCTTTAGGTTGTTTTATATTAACCTAATCAAAATTAGTGTCATACTTGTTGGAATGTGAATTATTTCTATCTAAGTTAAAGTAAGATATGCTTTATAAGAATTAATACAGCTTATTTTTTGTTACAAAACATACTTCTTTAAAATTGCCAACAATTACAAAGACTTCACTGTGTGATTTGAATTTGTTATAACAAAAATGTTGGGATCAACAACAATGTTAGATTAGAAATGGTTTATTTCAAGAAATCAAAGAGATTGCCTGAAAGTGAGTGTGGGGAAGCGAACTTATATAATCCCACTCTGGCTCACCTTATCACTTCCTTTACGTGTATTATCATTATTAAGATCATATATGTATTTCCAGCATAGATTCAGATTATTAGGAATCTTCAAGTAAATCACATGACTATGAAAGTAGATTTCAGAAATTTTCCAACTTGGGTTTCCACGCTAA
>NW_023423405.1:0-1259 GCF_002922805.2 Oryzias melastigma
GAACAAAGAACAGTGGTTGTGTTGTAGGATAGCAGCTGGCTCTCTCCATGATGAAAACACAGAGGCGCCACTTTGATGTTCCAAGCTTTGTTTGTGTGTATTAAAGCGCGTTTCCACCATGTTGAAACTGTCGTGTCCTTTTTCATCGCTGTGACTGTCTGATGTGTGAGTTGATCACGTTGTTGATGTTCTGTTTTGTGAAAATAGCTGTTTTATGTAGAAAAATTCTTTCACTGTTTAGTTTGTGTTTGTAAATGTTATTTTCTGCTTCTTCATTCCAGTTGTAGAGGAAGTGAAAGAAAGAGTTTTGTTCAGAAGGCTGAAAAAGATCTGTGTTTCTTTTAGTGTGATGATTTGAAAAAGTAATTTGACAAAACTATTCTTTAGCTTAAATGATTCAGGGTGTATTCAGACTGGACCCATTTGGTGACCAGAGTTTGTTTCCCCTGATAATCCGAATCTACACAAAAGTGGACTCTAGTTTGGGACCAGACTGAGCTCCAGTTAGACCTGAGTTTTCTCAGTCTGAACAGGCTCCATGCTCGGAGTGGAACAATTGAACCAAAACGGCCACCGTAGCCTGGCATTACGGGCTCAGCAGCTCATGGAAATTTGGTTCATTAAAACATGTCTTAATGTGTACACATTGCTTCTCACACTGTTTTCCCAACAATCTTTATGTCATAAGCACTTACCAGCGTTCCTTCTCAGCTCCCTCGACTTGATTTAGTTTAAAAATGACATTTTTTTTATATTGTCCAAAGTTTGTCCCATATATAAAACTGAAAGATGTTGTTCTTCATTAATCCTTGTTCACATATTCATTCCAAACCTGCTTTACTGCTTGTTCATTGATGAACACGTGTGTGTATATAAGCCCACCCATTTATGCTTTTAATATCTGCTCCAAACGTTCTTTGTGCTTTTTCTTTTTGCTGTGAATTTATTTTCCATCAAATCTGTTTATCCTAAAGGTCCATTTAGGTTTAGCATGAAAGACTTTACTGATGCTTTATTTGTGTTTAAGCGGTTTATATCAGGGGTCGACAACCTTCAACACTTCAAGAGCCATTTGAGTGAATTTCTTTCTGATTACAACTCAGTAGGAGCCACAAAATTTACTTCACCCTTCAGAACAAATAAAAATGTGTATTTATGTTATTGTTAATATTTTTATATAAATAAACATTTTTTTTGCATAAATAAAACAAAGAGAAAATAGCTCTTTTCCAAAATGTTACATGGCTTACAACTTTTGA
>NW_023423406.1:0-1259 GCF_002922805.2 Oryzias melastigma
TGAATTCATCCAATTAGCTTCTCTCTTCTTCCCACGTGGTTACAGACATCATAACAAATCCAGTCCAAAGGACAAATGTGGAAAGACCGGAGCTGCAGATCAGGAAGGAGTGCACAGGAGAGGGGGATTATTTATTTTTTTTTTTTTGCATGGTTAAAAATTAAAATATATGAGTTTATCAAATGATAAAACTAATTCATTAAATGTGTTTGGGATTATTTTGACAAATGTATGTTATAGTTGTCAAATGATCTAGTTAATTATGATTAATTAATTACAGAAAAAAATGTTCTAATTGATCGCATTAATGTAATAAAATTAATGTTAAAATTAATGAAATTTTTAGTCAATAACCATTGTTGTGTTCTCAAATATAACCAGAGGGAACAAATGTTTCTTTTTTATCTACCAAACTTTATTGACTGCAAACACATTTACAGTTGCGTTAACTGCGATAATGCTAGTGTGAACGCTTTTTACGCAAACGCTAAAGCTATTTGCTTAGTACTAAAAGTTCCTAAAGGACATAAAGTTGCAGAAAGTGCTCAAAGAATTTGAAGAATTTCTTGAAAACAATTTGCAAAAAAATGCATAAAAGGGATTAACTCAAAATGAGCACAAAACCTCAGTAGATACAAAATTAGACAGAAAAACTAGCATAGAAATACGAGCTTAACTCAGAATTGGCCCAAAAAACCTAAATGCTAAATTAGCCAAAAAGCTAACACGTTGCTAAAATATTAGCTTAACTCAAAATGAGCCCAACAAACCTCAGTAGATTCCAAATTAGTCAAAAAAGCTAACATGCTGCTAAAATACTATCTTTAGCTCAAAATTATAGGGTGCTGTTTGTAAATCTGAAAAGCAAAATTCTAACATCAATGTTTTCAGGTATTTGCCATGTTTTAGGGAAAGGAACAGGTGTGCTTTTTTGAATGCATATTTTCATCTTTTAAATTATTGTATTTATAAATGTGTCATGTACTAACTAAATATTTAGTTAGCAATTTATAGTTTTTTGCCTTTTTTTAGAATAAGCAAAGCCGCAAAAAACTCACTTTATTTATTTATTTAAAAAAAATAAAATCACGTATAATTTTCGTTCTACTTCACACTTCTATGCCATTTTGTTTTGGTCTGTCACAGAAAATTCCAATTAAATATATGTATATGTGTGGTCATAATGTGAGAAAAATTAGAAAAGTTCAAGTTTGCTTAAAATTACGATTAGAATACACTAATAAATTAATAAAAACTGC
>NW_023423407.1:0-1259 GCF_002922805.2 Oryzias melastigma
GGCTGGTCTCAAGAAACGGATCCTAGTGGTTAGCATAATGTCAAGATAACTTTACTAGCAAAGTCATCATTAAAGAATAATTGTGAACATTTTGAGAAAATTAATGTTAGAAATTATATTTATATTAGTCAAAATGAGCTCGATATTGGTAAAAAATATACTAATTTTAAGATATTTGTGGTTCTGATGAGGATAGATATTTCTACTTCTTTTGGAAAGTCCTGAAAGGGTAAATTTTCTTGTTCTGTTGGCAGATATTTCTTATTTTAAGCAATATTTCCCTTATTTTTGTACATTTTCGTTTTGTTTTTTAAAGCAGACTACAATGGAAACGCTCAAAATATCGGATCGTACTGGACCGTTCAGTGGAAACGAGGCAAAATTTTTGACAGAAGGGCCGGATCAGAAGCAGATATGTGGGTTTTTGGCAGATGTTTTGGTAATCTGCCTCATTAGAGAAAACACCTTTTAATTTTGATTAACTGTATAACTTTGATTAAATATATATACGAGCAAAACTTAACAAAATGCTGCGTTCATGCAGTGTTGGAATTATTGGAAAAATGACAAATCTTCCAACGCCACATGAATGCAGGATGACTTCCTGCACCTAAACAAAAGTTAATGTATTTATAGTATGCAATAGTGAAAATAATATAAGTGTAAAACAAGAGAATAAGGATTATCATAATTTATTTCTACTTGGTAGGCCAGATTAAATAGTTTAATGGGCTGCATATGACCCCCGCGCTGTAGTTTGCCCACCCCTGGTTTACACTTTCATTGAAAGTGGTTGCTTGAACATGCTGTCGAATGCTTTATAGGTGGACCTTAGTTTGTGTTTATTGTAGTAAAAACAGTTTATTTTTTGTCTTCTAAGAACATTGTGGTGAGTTCCTGAAAGGATAATCAGATGGAGCTTCTAATTGTTCCTCAGAGGTTGAACCTGCATCTTCTCCTCACAGAGTCTCCAGGACCTCGCTCGGAGAAATCTGGACCAGAGCGCCTCGAACCGGCAGTTCAGCTCCTCTCAACCAGAGCTGGACTCCAGCTTTGACATCCCATCTCCTCCTCCTCTGACCAAAAACCTCTCCGCATCGTACTTTGCTCTCCCCGACCACCCGTCCTCCTTGCTCCACAGCCGACCGCAGTCGGAGGAGCTCCTCACCGACTGTTTCATTGAAGAAACTCTGAGGGTGCCCATAGCCTCCATACCCGAGCTGCAGCTGGAGACTTCCAGCTCTGAGGAAACGGAGACC
>NW_023423408.1:0-1259 GCF_002922805.2 Oryzias melastigma
CTCTGTGTTTGCTCAGCGATGAGAATGAGCGACGGGGAGACACGGATCAGCTGGTCGGGGTGAGCGGAGCGTCATTAGAAACCCCAACGGAGGAACAACTCAGCTGATCTGGACTGAGTCTCAATGTTTCCATGGCAACACTCAGAAACCACAGATCGGAAACGTTCGGCAATTTAACGTGAACATCATCATTACAGGCCACCTGGTGGTCACCTGGAGAACTGAGCTGGCTCCAGTTACTTTCATTTGATGTGAAGAGGACGTTGTTTCACTGACATGAACTCTTGATTCCAAGTTAGAATTTAAAAAAGTGTCGTCTTCAATGATCAAAGCCGTCTGCCTCTCCGTGAGGAAGCACACGGCGTCTGTCCCATCGTTTTTACCGCTGTCAACATCATCAGTGAATCTGGAGATGGTTGTCACCAGATCCTCAGTATTTGATGGTGTTTGAGAGTCAGACCGTCCAGTGGAGCTTCAGCAAACATCAGACGCTTGGATTCAACTTCAGAAAATCCTGTTGGCTGCAGATTTACACCTGGATGCTTCGGTGCTTTTCCATTTGTTTTGTATTTAGCAGCAGCTGAAGGTGTGTCCAAGTCAGTAATTGTGCATGTAATAACACGGAGGCGGTAGTGTCATGGTTTGAGTCTGTTTTCTGCCACAATGGGAGCAGGAATTTCATATCAGCGTGTTTGTAAAAACATCACCATATAGGCTTTTTCACTGGCTCTTCTGTTAAATACTAAGACTAAGTTGAGATCCAATCATCTTGTTATGTTCTGGGTCAAAATGACCCGTGTTCAAATGTAAAAATCTAAAAGAAAAAATGGAAGCTTCTTCTTCTTGGCTGAGATCAGTGAGATGAAGATAGATTGTTTAAATAAGATATTTGCATCCCCACCCTACATGTCTATTCTACAAACCTTCTGTTTAGGGTCAAATGGACCCATTTCACATGGTAAAAAAAAACATATATATATTCTTTAACTATCACTTGACTTATATAGAGATTGACATGTAAAATAAAATGGGTTCAGGTAGTATATTTGTAAACCCCTCATATATGTATGCCAGTATTGCAAAGCTACTGTTTGGGTCAAATTGACCCATTTTAAAATGTTAAACATATCTAAAAACATTTAAACTTCTCCTAAGATTTTTTTGTGATCACCATGTAGAGTAAAAATGGTTCAATTAATATATTTGTATCCTCACCCTATATGTCTGTATTGCAGAGCTACTGATTGGGTCAGACTGAC
>NW_023423409.1:0-303 GCF_002922805.2 Oryzias melastigma
TTTACATATATACTTGTGCTTTGCTGTTTACACAACTTCACCAACATTGCATAATATTAAAGTACAATGCAGGTTTACTTAAAGACAAGGTTGCCAATTTTCAGATGACAAACAATGTTAACACTTGCATTTATTATTAATAATAGGCTTATTTAAAGGATAGGACATTAACATGTAAACACACTTTTCTGGTTTTAGATTGAATGCAATTATTTTTATAATTCAGGATAAGACATGAAATATTACATTTTATTTAAAGTAATACAAGTTATTTGAAGGTACAAAGTTAATTGCGTGTTTTCT
>NW_023423409.1:515-1259 GCF_002922805.2 Oryzias melastigma
ATTTTAGAATGTCATCCGCATAGAAATGTAGGTTGTGTCATTTCTTTTACTTCCCGAGACCAAAACCCACAACGACCAAAAACATTTTCATTTTAAAAGGAGCCATACCCTCTCATATACAGTCAATAGTTTCAACCAATTTTCTTAAGCCTTTCAAAGTAAACTATATATATAATATATATATTATCATACATTACCTTTGGAACACTAAAAAAACAAATTATTTATGAAACAAATATAAATAAATTATTTGTGGGTGTGTGTTCATTGTAGTCTGGGGGCAGAGCTTGCAGCACAGATTCTTCCTGGAGGGGGCGGATCACCACATGCTGACATCAGCATGATAGAACTCGCTCGTTTTCGTGGGTATGGGAGGGGCTGCTACTGAGAGCGCAGGTTTTTAGGGGATTACTGTTAAATGCATTAACAAATCAAAATACCCCTTTGGAGTTCTTTATAGAGAGGAATCAACAGTTTAATGCACTTAAAACCTCAAAAAGTAGAATTTTCAAGGCATGGCCCCTTTAAAGTGATTCAGTTGATTTGTCTGCTACTAAAAGACCAAGTAGTAGAAAGCATTAGGAAGTGACAAAACAAAAAACAAAACAAAAAAAAATGTAGCCTGATTTAAGCCTTATATCCAAGGAACGATGTTAAGATTATTAACTATCTTTTAATTGGGGTGTGGACTTTCAACAAGCTCAATCCTGAATGGCGACAGTGGTTGCCATAGAAATGTTGACT
>NW_023423410.1:0-1259 GCF_002922805.2 Oryzias melastigma
CCAACCACATCTCTGACAGGAAAGAACAAGAGCGAGGCGAGGGAGTAATATCTCTGACCCCTGCCGGGTAAAAACAGAAGACGCATTATACTTAGACGACCGAGATCCTTCCGTCTCGTCCATTCATTAAAGAGATTTAAAGGATAAAAATCTCATACATTGAAACTATCTGTGACTATAATTTTCAAATACAGACTATTTTTTTTTTAAATTACTAAAATGCAAATGTAGATTGTCAAAAACGTTTCTCCATTAATTATCATTAAGAAAGGGATGTTTTATATTAATAAACATAAAAAAAACAATTGTAAATGCTGTATTTTTTTAGATTAAAAGTCACAGCCAAAAAAATAAAGAAGGAAAAAAATCATAGACAAGTCGCACTGCTTCCCTTCAGTAACCGTATTTAGCATCAGGAAAAATAGTTGGAATTAAATGTGTAGTATATTAATGCAACATATGGACAATTATTCATTAATCATAGCATAAACCTCATGCTAACAAGTCAATTAAACTCTTTATAAGATACCAGGTCACCAAATCTGTTGAATTTTTGATCCTCTGTGTTGCTTTTGAATAATTTTGTCAAGTTGGAGGTGTTTCTTCTATTAATAGACACACCTAGAGAGCCCTCATCTAGCGGTTGCTGCTATTTATAAATAAAAAATAAAAAATTACATAAGTCACCCATCCCCGCAAAACTATGCAGAAAATGTGACTTAGACTCTGAAAAACATGTTATGCAGGACTTTAACCCTAGACTAATTTCCATTTCAGTCCCCTTGCAGGTTGATGTTATTGAAAAAAGAAAAAAAAAACAATTTTTAGGAGGAAGAAACTACACATAAGAATATAAAACACAGGTAAATGACAATATATAAAATACAAATAGATATAAAGCATTATACTAAGCAAAATCTAGCATTTTAAAATTAACATCTGTTTAGTAATTAAATCTTCTGATTCCTGGTGATGTGATTCCTGGTGATATCAATGTAAGCTGAAGTTCAATATAAGCTAAAAAAGAGAAAATCACATTTATCAAATAAGACAGTAACAAGCTAATATACCAGTTATTCATGTAACTTATTTGTGTTTTTTTTTTCAATGAGGTTTGGTAAGTGTTTCTGACATCCAAGGTCCAGTAAATTGGAGCGTTTATCGTTCCATTTGGGTTACATTTATGGGACCGGTATTACTCAACACACCTGCTGCTTTCCAATGCTTGATGAACATCATGGTAATTTCCCTAAGGGTTT
>NW_023423411.1:0-1259 GCF_002922805.2 Oryzias melastigma
CAGCATAAACATATTTGGGTACCTTTTGAACTAAAGCTTTTGCAGAGGTTTTGCGGTTTTCATCAGAAGGGGTTTGGGTGTTTTGAAGTTTTCTTTTCAGCTACAATTCCAATGGGAGCAATGTAATTTTTCTTGAAATACTCCAGATTTAGAAAAAGGGTTCCAATTGTAGAATTTGAGTTTTCAAAAATGTGCTACAAATATGCACCTAAAGTGAATATATTTAGGTTAAAAATCCTAAAAACATGAAGACCTTAGTAATGTAAATGTTGCATTTCTATGTTGTCTTGCAGGGTGATCATGTTTACATGTCCTTTGAGTTATTGATGAGCCCATTTAATTTAAACGATTCAAGAGTTTTCACTCCAATTCTGAGTTTTCTTTTGTCTGACCTCTATTTATTCATCAAATTCACATTTTATTTTATTTATTTTTATTTTGTTATTTTATTTCATATGGTTAGATCTTCTCTGGAAACACCTAGAAAAAAATATAATTGTATTTTTCAGGGAACAAGTCATACCGTACTATAGAGTGCATTAAGTAAGTAAAAAAATAAAAAATAAATAAACATATTTATATTTATATATATATGTACAGTATATTTTATATATATATATATATATATATATATATATATATATATATATATATATATAATTGGGTATCGTGATTAGACTTTACCACCCAGAAGTTCTAATTTCAGGTTCACACCAGAGTTGGAAGCGCAGCGAAGTTGCGCGGAGCATAGGCCGCTTCCATTCGGTGCCCTAGTTAACAGTGTTGTTCACAGCAGACGCGAAGCGCCGCTGTCTTCTGCGGCTGGATTGCGCCATGCAACGGCCATTTGGACTGCTCACAGTTGGTGTTTTAGGATGAACTAAGGTGGAATTTTGATCAAGAAAATTATAAATTCTAATAATAAACTAACAAAAATGTTGCCTAAGTTAAAATCTAGAAATTAAGATAAACCATATATATGAATAAAAATGATTAATTTATTTTAAAAAATGTTTAGCCCACCATATCCTACAATATTTATCTTGTGACTTTTGATGCAATTTATTTAAAATATCATGTTTTTGTTTGTGATATATCCTTGCCATTTTGTTATTAACTGGGTTTATTAAATTCTTTTGAATGTTTAAATTATTTATTTCCCTGAACTTCCATAGATCTTAATGCAGAGTTTTTCTTGACTCTGAAACACTTATACCAACAGGTTATTTTTTCAGAAAAGGGCTGATTTACAACGTGTA
>NW_023423412.1:0-1259 GCF_002922805.2 Oryzias melastigma
TACACAGCACATCTCGCAGTGAACAGTAGCTGGGTTAGTTTGTGTCTGTAAGAAGAAGCAGCATTGGGATTTATCTCTCTGTTCAGCCAAAAGACCAACCATGAGGAGAAATATACAGCTGAAACTAATTGCAAGAGTTTCACATAGACTGGAGCGATTTATGAAAAAAAAAGGAAAAACAGATAGCCGACCCCCTCAGCTTATATTCGAACCACTTTCAAAACATTTAGCTTTAAGTTTGAAACTTTTTTAGAGAAACTTGTGCTTAAATGAGTCCTTAAAACTAAGCATTAGGGGATAAGTGTTTTTTTCCAACCATGTTTGACTTGATCATTAAAAACTGTCACTAAAATACACAAAAATATACCAGAAGGCTGAAAAAAATTTAAATGGGATTTTTCAAAGGAAACTATTCTTTATATCACATAATGTTCACCAATAAGGCATAAATGAAACCGTTTGAAAAACTTCAAGTCTCTGTGCTTTATTGATGCATCGTCAAACTTCTAATTGAAAGTCAATTTATTATTAGTATGTTATTTTGTGTACACATTAGAATAAAGTGATGTTTGCTTTTTTTAGGAAATATATCTCATATATGTGTCAAATTAAAAATATATATATATATTTATACTCCAAGCTTGTAGATTTATGTTATTTAAATTAAAAAAATAAATCATGGGATTCAATAACTTCAAATGTAGGTCAAAGTCAAATAATTGCATGTGGATAAAATTGTTGGTACTCTTCAATTAATGAAAGAAAATCTAACAATGGTCACAGAAATAACTTGAATCTGACTAAAGTAACAATAAATAAAAATTCAATGAAATGTAACCAATGAAAGCCCTTTTGGTTGCTTTTCAATCGTACTTTAACCGAATTATTTATAAAAACAAAAGTTGAAGTTGAGTTGTGCTTAAGAGGCATCTACAAAATGTCCCCTGTGCATTCATGCTATCTATAACAGAGCTGCAAAAAATACGGAAATCTGAAAACAAAAAAAAAAAAACTCCAAAACCATTTAAGTCCCGGCACATCCGACATGCATCTCATTCTTGTTTCTGTGTTTCTCAGCAGGTTTCTTTATGCTACATCGAATGCTGTTCATAATGACTTTTGGCGGAGGGATATAAGATATTAAAGTACCAACCTGCTGTTTCTTGTAGCAGGCAACATTTAAAGCAAATAAACTAAGAAAAAGGTCAAAAATTAGTTTTTGTTTCTGACAAAACAAGAAAAAATAGGATTTTAGACTA
>NW_023423413.1:0-1259 GCF_002922805.2 Oryzias melastigma
TGACACTACAATGGCATATGATGAACCTTTTTATTTTTATTTACTAATATTTTATCTTTTCTAATATATGTCTATATGTACACTTGTGTGTATATGTACAGTATGTATGTATATATATATATATAAGGGGGTTGTTTTTCCATTTTTTTTTTTACTTTTTTTGGTACATTAAGAGGGTGTTTTTATTGTGTATTTTTGTTTCTATATGTACAGCACTTTAAGATGTATTTGTTTATATGAAAAGTGCTTTCTAAATGAAATCAATTTGAATTTGAATAATAAAATACTGCAGGTTTAATAAGTAGTTGTTGATTAGATTTTTTATATTTTTAATGTGTGACTGCAGGAAAGCTTTAACAACATAAAAACTTTTAAAATCAACCCTGCTTATAATACCTAATACTAAAAGTTTAAGAATAAACATAAAAATGTCTGTGTTTGGTGCTGCACTCTTGAAACAAACAAACAAAAAAAAGATTTAATCCAGAACTAGCCTCTTGTATCATGCGTCAGACGCACTGATCCAGGTAGATTTTATTAGTTATGAAAATTTCTATTCCATAATGTTGTCCTCCAACATCCTCATCACACAAGGACGTCATTTTAACCTTTAGAGATGAAACCTTGACTCAAGCTCTTTTGTCAGCTTCTTAATTACCTTTTTAAACTAAATTTGAACACAAATTTGTTGCTACAATCTAAAACTTTTACAGAATTACTAAAAACCTTTAAAACATGATGACAAAAGATTAAAGAAATCTAATAGGTTTATATTAATTTATATTAATTTTTATATTAATTGATTAATTATTGATTAATGACTCACAAAGCAACTATTAAAGTCCTGCTCTGATCATCTTTTGATCTATTTAAGTGTTCCCAGGGTTCTTTTCATTATAATTGTGTTTTAGCCAAAATCTACTTGGAAAGAGTTTCTGATAAGCGGCAATAGTTTAGTAGAAATTTGACTCAGAGTTAGCAACCCCGCCCCTCTTTCCCTGCTTGTTACCGAGAGCTCTCTGTTTCCATCATCAACCTAAAATTACTGGTTCAACAAAAATGACTAACAGCATTGGAGCTTTTTTGCCATTTAGGACAAGGAAAATGAAGATGTAAATCGATTTGTCAACAAATACATCCTCCCAGCTGCAACAAATACAATGTTTTTCAAACTGCCTTTTTTGCATGTTCCTGATTCACAGTGATTTGAATAATGATAACTCAGAAATGCAGTTTTAAGCATCATATATCCTCCATCA
>NW_023423414.1:0-1259 GCF_002922805.2 Oryzias melastigma
CAGAATATTAACAATATATTAACATTTTTAAATAACTTATTTTTTTAAATTTGTATTGTTTATGACAACTGCAAATCGCTGTAGTTTAATAATATGATCTAATTTGACAACACTTAGCAGCATTTGTTCTTTAAAAATATTCATATTAAAGCAAAACCATAGACGCTATCAACAGTACACAACTAAGAAGATATAAAGTTGTTTATTCTGAGACAAAAAAAATTTTAAAAAAATTATCAACAAAAACTTTTATAGCATGAACACCAATGAGTGCTGATGTGTTTAATTAAAGCTAAATCTACTGTATACATTTTTATTTCTTCATTTATCATCATGATTATTTTAAACACAGATTATCTAATATTTAACCGTAACAATTCTTGTTTTGCTTGTTTTTCTAAAGTTTTATTTCCCCTTTTTTCAGTATAATGAGCATTTGCCAAATTTTCCCTAAAGTACTTTTTTAAAATTCTTTTTCAAGGTGAAACGTGATGGAAAATCAAACGTCTAGTAACTCATTCCACCAGAATATCACGTACGGCTGTTATGAAGGGGAATATGCCATCTATGTGTCTTCGTTGTTCTTCGCTGGTGTTGGTCTCCCTTTGGCCCTCGTTGCGATCATCGCTCTTCGTTCAGTGGTATGGACATTCTCTCTATTGATTTATTTGTTTTGGACTAAATTTTGAAGCCCAAATTTTTTAGAAAACATTCCTGTGAGCGTTTCTGATGCTCACCTTGCAGGTACGAGCGGACCACGTTGCCCCCGTGTACGTCATCAACCTCCTGATCTCCGACCTCCTTCAGCTTTGCTGCACCGTCGTTTTCGTGGCAACAAATCAGACGAAGATTTGCAAATACTTTTACCACATTTTTAACTATGGTCTCATGGTCAGCATTTGCTTTATGGTGATCATCTCCTTGGAAAGGTAACTATCTGTTCCCCATCGTGGCTCCTCCCATGTCCACAAACTGACTGTGAATGTGGATCTTGCAGGTACCTGACTGTGGCCTGGCCGCTCTGGTACAGACTGAGGCGAAACATCAGGACGTCAGTCAAAATCTGCATTGTGGCCTGGCTTATTTGTCTGTCATTGTTGATCATTAATGATTTGATGGGGGAATTAATAATCCTTATGGCGTGTTTCCTGATCCTTCCAGTCCCTTTGTTCATTTTTTTCCTGTGGGGAACTGTCAAAGCCTTAAACAGGACGCGCAGCGTTCAAACTGACGAAAAACGCAGGATTATAGCCGTACTG
>NW_023423415.1:0-1258 GCF_002922805.2 Oryzias melastigma
TTGTCCTCTTCACTCATATAATGCTGGGGGAGGACTGCAGGGACAAAGACAAAAAAGGAGACCTTTTATACTTTAAAGATCTTTGTTAAGGATGTAACGATCCCTTGAGAATCAGTAAAAAAAAATAAAAAAAAAAGAATAAAATTGGCCAAAATGATAATCGAAGCAAAAAGTTCAATCACTTTAACAGCTTTCAGTGCAGGCACGTCTGTGAGTGTGTGTAGATGCTTACACACCAGCGGCTCAATCGAGTGGAGACTTTCAGTGAAATGTCAATGCAAAATCTGAACTCCTGGTAAGAAGGTCAAACATCTAATCAAGGAAACTCTTACATTTTCAAAAAAATGACCCACTTATTTGAAACTATACTTTTTAATAAACACACACTCCCCACACCAACACTACACACACTCGTCCTTTTCCCTCGCAAGGTGGTGGTCACTGTTCTCTACTCCATCTCCTCTGGGGGGAGTCAGACACTCAGTGGTGGTGGTTGTATCTCTTAGGTATTGGCTTACTGGACCTGGTGATCCTCTCTCCATTTGGGAACAGGGAGCCCTGAGATGTCTGGCTATGCCATGAGATAGGATTACATCTGAGCCATGGGGTGTCCCTGTGGTGCTGGTTCAGGCCTTTACCTTCATGTTCTGGGTTTCCTAGTCTTTTCCAGCATCAAGGGGACATGGTCAATCCACACTTACCATCCCTAACAGGGATCTGAGACTGAGATCCTGGCCTTCTCCACCAGCATCAATGTGTTACCTGACCAATGTGCTTTTGAAGCTAGAATAACTGCAACAGGTGGACCGACATCGTACGGGCGGGCTCATATAAAGCAGCTATTGAGGCGAGCATGAGAGCGCGTGCCGCGTAGCGCTTGAAAGTCTGACTTCATTTCACAGCAGATCACAGAGTATGACAGGTGCTGCATCGCATCAGCCAATCAGGAACTGAGCTTTTGGCACGGGCTGTTTTCAGTGACCCAATCAGAAATAAAGAAGTAAAATAAGAATCCATTATGACCATTCCATCCATTCTAGGCCAAACAGCAGGTCCGGTGTCTAAGCTGCACATATGTGCATCCCTATAAGCAGTGATTAGTCTGCAATGGATCATTAAACTCACAGTTCAGATCATGATCCAGTTTCAGCCAAAGTTCAGATATATTTTTGGATCAGAAAAAAGGTTAAATAACTAGATTAAGGCTAAAACTTAAAATGATAATAATAAAAACATCACCATTTACAAATCAAAACAA
>NW_023423416.1:0-1258 GCF_002922805.2 Oryzias melastigma
AAAAAAAAAAAAAAAAAAACAGGTTGTCTGTTAGTTGATCCACAGGCCTGCTGTGTCCACACACTCAAAGCTAAGATGCTTTGGGGCAATTCAAGCACAGCTCAGATGGGACTTTCTCCTTATTCCACAGAGCTGTAAAGAGTCCCTCGTGGCTCGACATGATATCAGGTGAGGAAACTGTAACTATGAGCCACGAAGCTTCATCTGATATTTTCTGATTCTCAGATTAAATTGTGTTTGAGTTTTGGTAAACCTTGAGAGTAGCACAGAAGATGAACTCCCTCTGGAGACTTCTCCATGATTTTTTGGATGACCTTTGCAAAGTCGTCGATCTGCTTCCACATGGACTTGGTGCTATTTTCATTATTGAACAGATCAATCGCTGTCACCTCGGTACCTGGATGCGCCTGCAGGGTTATAGGGAGCATGCAATTAATAAATCTTTACACATGGGAAGAGATAAACTGTATCTAGTAGTAGTAGTTCAACAGACACAGATGATCAGGATGTTGCAGCACAAAGTGTGGCTTCAGAGTATCTGATTTCAGCTTTTCTTAACCGAATCAAAACTAGTTTTTTTTTTTAAGTTTCACTTAAATTTGATGCTCGTTCTAAAAATCTTTTAGAATTACTCACTGAGGCAGAATTTTTTTGTTTGTTTGTTTTTACCATATTATTCTTTAAATTGAACAAGCCAAAACTCAACAAGAGAACCACACAAATTTTTAATTTCTTTCTCCTTTTCATTCTCAAAAATCTTTTTGTGCCGCTAGAAAATTGGGTGCAGAAGTACACAGATTTGAAATTTGTGCCACACATGTCACAGCTGTGGAGTGCTATTTTGCAGTTTGAAACCTGCTGTACAGCATTTAGTGTCTATTTCTGAACTGAACATATAAAAAAAGATGAAAAGACAACTTGTGGTGCAGGTATGGAGGAATATAAACTGTAAAAAGCAGCAGCTCATGTGCATTTGTTGAGTCTTCAGTTTGAGAGATCTTCATTTCACTTTTCTTTGAACATCTGTTGCTTTAACAGCTGCTTAAAAGTGAAAAATAAAATGACAACAATGGAAAAAAAATGTTAAAAATAGTTATAGACAGTTTTATGACACACAGGCGTATGATAAGTAAATAAATCCATATTTAAGATATTTTAGCTCTTGAATGAGGATTTACTCTCCAGGACATTAGAAACGCATCACAGGGATAAGTCTTACCTTCTTAATGAACCTAGAGAGATTTTTAAAAGATGAAGG
>NW_023423417.1:0-1258 GCF_002922805.2 Oryzias melastigma
AAATAAAAGCTAAAATGCTAATTGGCTTATAAACACCTCAGAAGATAAATTAGCCAAAAACGTTAGCATGTTGCTAAAATAGAAGATAAATTCCAAACTAGCCAATTAAAACTTCAGCAAATGACTAATTAGCCAAAAACGTTAGCATGTTGCTATAATAGAAGATAAATTCCAAATTAGCAAAAAAGCTAGCACATTGTTTAATTACTTGCTAAACTCCAAAATAGCCTAAAATTCCTCAGTAAACTATTCAAAAACGTTAGCATGATGCTAAAATAGAAGCTAAACTCTAAATTAGCTTTAAGACCAATAGGTCCATGAACGTCTTTGTTTTGCTGGTCTGAGCTGGAATCTGGATCAGAACCGGACGTCTGGATGGAAATGATATTAATGTTTGGCTAAAGGTGTGAGGGGCTGTAAGCTAGTGGGACAGCATGTAAACAGACAGATGATAGGAAGTGGGGGCGGGCTTACTTAGCGCCAACAGTCCTGTCCACCAATCAGAGATGAAATTCTACTGAACTCCTGCCGCTCTGCAGAAACTATGTCCTAGAAAACGACACAAGTTTGTACATTTAGGCTAAAACGGTTAAATTATAATATAAGTTGCTTTAAAAATAGATCAGAGGATAAACAAAGTAGGACTTTAAGGAATTTCCTGTCTTGACCCAATGAGGACCTTCAAAATAAAACGTCTCTTTTTCTAAAAGTGATGATCAGCTGATCTGATGAGCTTCACTGTGTTCAGAAAAACATTTGAGAGAGAAAAAAAACTCTCCCGTCAGAGACTTTTATGTAATTTTTTTTTTTTTCACACATTTTCAACAAATTTACAATCCAGCAACTTGAACAAACGAGGATCATCTGTGTATTGATACAGTTTTAGTAAAATCCCCCAAAATTTATCCGACTCAACTTTATTTTCAGGCGTCTTCCACTTGTTCAGGTAATGTTCTAATTTCTATACCTGCTATATTTATATTATCTCTGTATTGTTAGACTTTCGAGCACCATTCTTGTCTTTTAGTTCATGTATGATAATTAATGTTTAGCATAATTTATTTCTATTCTCCCTTTTTAGTTTTTTTTTTACTAAAATTCACAATTTTCCAGAATAATTTCCCTTTGTTCGCTGTTCTTAGCCTTTTTAATGTTAACAACAACAGCATCATTTTTACACATTTTTTTTTATTTTATGACAATAATTCTTACTGATCCTCCACATCAGTGATTGACCTTTCTCAGTGAACAGGGTCGC
>NW_023423418.1:0-1258 GCF_002922805.2 Oryzias melastigma
CAAGCCTCGATACATGCTTCACGGAAGCTCCTCCTACACTACTCGAAACACGCCTCGGAGACTCGATACAGAACGTCACATCACTACCCCACTGTATATTTAAAATTACATAAATACATTAAATGCATTTTTTAAGCAAACGTAGTTGTATAAAAAAATATAAAAAAAATGTACAGCCTGATTTCTCAAAAAAATATTTTATCAGAAAGTTTATTACAAATTCAAAGTATTCATTCATGTATTTACACATTTGGGAGAGAATATTTCGTGTTAGGTGAAAGAATCGTATGGCCCGGTTCTGACCTGGACCTCCCAGGAGACTTCAGATCCCTTCATCCTCGTCTTCTTCACTAGAACAAGGAGTGATGAAGAACCTCGCCAGGGAGACAGAACTTCTCATATTTTTAAGGAACAACCTTTACTTATTTGTTTTAAGAGTGTTTTTACTTTATAAGTAGGATCATTTGCCTCGTCACTCATGCCTGCAGATCTTCAGGTTGTTCCTTTTCTCCTGTTCTGACATGGAGGTTTCTCGGGGCGCGTCAAACCCGGCACCATGAGGATCATATTCTACAACCAGGATCTCATTTTCAGCTTCTGCACAAAAGCTTACAGCTACCCAGCAGTCATAAAGACGCTGCTCCGACCCCTTTTCCAGAATCGGACTCTAAATGTTCTTGGAGTTCTGAACCTCGTGTGATATTCGGTCTCAGAGCGACGTGTCATTACACCCACAGCCTGTCTGCTGCACTTCTCCCTGCTCTTCATCAGGGGGGAAACCGAAGGCGTTTCTACAGATTTTCCCAGACTCGCTGGAGGTTCTGCTCACATGAGATGACTGACAAATGGAACACGTGGGGTCAAAGGCCGCAGAACCAGAACTTCAGTTAATGAAAAAGCTCTTCTGCAGGTTTGTGGAGCGAAGTTCATGACAGTTTTAGATATGCACGTCCAACTCTGAATCTAGGAATCTCTGTAGTGTGTACATTATTATTCTAACAAAGCTGAAGACTTTTATCAATAATTATGTAGAGAAAATGTCAAAGGATTTAGAAAATGTTTAAATGTCAGATATGAGGAAACATCTATGGATTTGAAAAAATTAGCAGAAGTCATGGATCCTTATGAAGCTTCAAATACTTAAAAATGATTTGTTGTTTAAATCGATATTAAATCATCTGTGTTACATATGTGGACATTTTTGATCAACAGTTATGATCCTGAAACCTGAATAAATATATTTTTTTGTATTTATACC
>NW_023423419.1:0-544 GCF_002922805.2 Oryzias melastigma
TGACGGGTGCGACACCGACGACAGGTGTGACACCGACGACAGGTGTGACACAGACGACAGGTGTGACACAGATGACAGGTGTGACAGGGGAGACAGATGTGACACAGACGACAGATGTGACACAGACGACAGATGTGACAGGGGAGACAGATGTGACACAGATGACAGGTGTGACAGGGGAGACAGATGTGACACAGATGACAGGTGTGACACAGACGACAGGTGCGACACAGATGACAGGTGTGACACAGACGACAGGTGTGACAGGGGAGACAGGTGTGACACAGACGACAGGTGTGACAGGGGAGATAGGTGTGACACAGACGACAGGTGTGACACATGATCCAACATGGATCCATGAAAGACACTGCTGAGGAACCAGAACCAAGATCTGAAGGATCCACTAAACTTCTGGACTGAGGTTCTGATGCGACACCACAGGAACTTTCTGGACTCAGAGACTCTCAGTCAGGCATGGAGGTGGGAGTGTGATGGTGTTTGAACAAAGATCCAAACTCAGCAGCAGGTCCTCCTCTGACTGGAT
>NW_023423419.1:19567-20825 GCF_002922805.2 Oryzias melastigma
TGTAAACTCTCCGGGGGGGGGGGTCTTTGTCTTCATCTCTGACCTTCAAACCACCAATAAATACGAGCGCTCAGGAACCTCCAGCCGTCGGGGGCGGAGCTTCAGACGGTTCTCCTCCGTTTGGACCCGCTCAAGAGACGAGGAAGGAAAGAGCAGATCTGCCCCCCCCCCATCAGAACCAGACGACCCGGCAGAGTCTGGGGGGGTTGGAGGCCGCAGAGCTGCTTTCCTTCGTCCTGGCGGAACCAGAACCGGAACCACAGTCTCATCAGAGCTGGTACCACTTCTTGTCTTTGTACTTCAGCATCATCTGCGGGGAGAAAGGGGCGGAGTCAGACCGGCAGGCAGCCTGTGAACAGACGTGGCGTGCGGAGCGGCATTACGTCGTGGGCGTGTTTGGAGAAGGAATCGGCGCTGGACATCATGGCCGCCGTTCTCTCCTCCAGCTCGCCCAGCTTCTGCCCTCGCTCGTCCAGGGCGATTCTGGCCCGGGCCAGGTCGCCCACCACGCCCGACGCCGCGCCCTTCATGCCCTCCATGCCTCCCGGGCCGGGGATGTGCTGGGCCAGGCTCCGGGACGCTTTCCCAGCAGCCACTTCACCGACTGGACAGAGGAAGGAAACGAGAAGGCAGCGGAGCGTCAGAGGAAGACCCGGAAACTCTTTACGGATCGGATCGGGACTCATCCAACCAGCAGGAGGCGCTGCTGCACGCATCCTTTTCATTCCATCTACAAACTCTCAGACAAACAGAAAATACATTTGAGGAGAAGACCAGGAAAAGCAGATTTCAGCTCTTTGAAGATCCAAAAATCCTTTTGGGATTCTTCAAAGAAAGCTCCGCCCACTCCAGTCATCAAAGACAGGAAGTGGGCCAATCTATGTTTTTTTTTTATTTTATTGCAAATAATTCACAAACAATCATGGCATTGTCAATGACATCAGTATGGATGAGACAAAGGAGATAAACATAAAGCAGAAACAAGTGAACACAGAAACACAGCAGAGGGGTTTATATCAAGACCTTAAACAGTTCAAATAAATTTGACAATTTTTGGGCATTTTTTTGTTTCATGTAGTAAACTGAGAGTTTACAAATCCATTAATGTGAGGTTTCACCTTTAGGAATTTACAATTATGTATAAATTGTTTTGCCATAATAATCAAAATGTTAATCAGAAAGTCCAGATTAGTATCAGTCAACTGTAATCGTGTTTTAATATTATTCCAAAGTAAAGGGTTTATGATGATGTTTTTTG
>NW_023423420.1:0-1258 GCF_002922805.2 Oryzias melastigma
TAAATAGGCTTTCCTTGTTTATCCAAGACTGCTGACCAATTCCATGTTAGGTTTTAAAGAAGGTTATTTGGATAGACAAATGTGCGATGACCTCACCCTATGAAATAATTACCTCTACAAGTGTTGCTATAGCAACATATTCACAGGTTTTATGTTACTGAATTATATCAGAAAAGTAAAACATTTTAGGAAATGTGAAGGCTAACTAAAGGGCATAAATAAGAAAATTTGGTGGATTTACCGTATTTTCGGACTAAAAGTCACTATGGAGTATACGCCGTAGCAGCAAAAAAAAAAAAAGCATAAAAAAGAAGAAAAAAAAATCGTAAATTTTTGGGGAAAAATGTATTGAACAAAATATAAAAACAAGAATAGACATTTCACCTTTTGAGGCAAATGTAAAACAGACTGAATACTCTTCACTACCATAACATCAAACTTCTGCGGTATCTACCGTATGAACAAGTATTCAGATAATCATACCATAAATGACATACTAATTAGTAATCTAAACTCTTTATATCACCTCAAATCAATAAATTAGTTTAAATTCTTCACTCTCCATCTCGTTTTGGAACTATTCCATCAAGCCTGGCAAAAGGCTGAGAGGGGTTTCTTCTTCTACGTTGCTGCCACTAGCTCTCTAGACAGTGCCCTCTAGTGGTTATTACTATTTATTTACAAGAAAACAAAATACATATAAGTCACACCTGAGTATTGTCACGGAAATTATACATTTACTTATGTTCCATCCTCTGAGTCTTGTTTTCTTACTGTCAGAACACCCTGACCACAATCGAATGTTTGATGTGGGACCACCACTTCATTGAGGCATCTGATTGATCATTTCATAACTTGAGTAACTTGTTCTACCAAAAAATATCATGAAATATAGTAAAGCAAGATTTGTTAGTCTGACATGTAGCATGACTGACTGATAGCTGTTTATTTTTCAATTGAAGTCGATGAGCTTCTAGGAGCCAGACGTTACTTCCTGTTTAGAACACCAAGGGGTCGCACGGTCCAGTCTATACATAGTCAATGATCCTACCACTACACAGATGCTATAAACTCCAAGTAAGGTATGGAGATCTTACCTACATTGCCGCAAATGCAAACTGGCCTTACCTTGAGTTTGTTTACGCTGCAGTCTCCTATTTGGAAAGTGATTGTTAAATTTGCATCCGTGCATAACATAGTTATTATCATGTCTTGAGAAAGAAGTATGCATGACAAGATGACACCTAAACACCGCGGC
>NW_023423421.1:0-1258 GCF_002922805.2 Oryzias melastigma
GCTAGCTTGCAACCCCAACCCAACATTACCGGAGCAAAAAAAAAAAAATGGCGAGGAATATCGGAGCTATCCCGGTAGACACTTATGATCCAGATGCTAGCTCAGATGGGGAATATGAAGACCAATATGGATGTATTTGTCTGCAAGTGGAGGCATTGGAATGGAGTGTAGCAGGAATCTTGTTGCTGCCAATTGTAGCTTCTATGTTTTTTCAACTGCATAGTTTTGTTCCTAATTCGCTACAATTTGAATAACAAAATGCTCAAAAATGTAATTTTAAGAGTAATTTTCCTTAAATATATCCTTCATCATTATAAAATGGCATAAGAACATGTTAAAAACATCAAAAACACGTATTTTTATTAGAATGGGGTTTTAAGCTTCCACACCTTCGTCCAGATCCTTCACATATTTGCTCACCAAACTTGGCACCTGCACTCCCACCCATGAAAATGTGCCTCCTGCTCAAAGTTTACTCATGAACATTGCCATTCACGCGTTGGGAATCATAAGGGGGAGAAAAAACATGAACATGTCTTTAGAAAAGCAGCCAGTTAGAGAAGTTCATGAACTTTGCACATCTAAAAATGTCAGACGGCTTGTTGGTTCTTCTCTGTCGCACCTCGGTTTCCTTCAACACACATTTGACTGTGATTAGGAGTGCAGAGAGGTCAGCACTGAACTCAGGCCAGGCTGATTGGTTGTTGTAATTAGAGGAGTTGCTCTGTCTCAGGCCAGTTCTCCCGGGAGGACTCACGCAGGCTCTCAGTATCACATGCGGCACAGGGGCGAAATCGGAGCCCACACTGGTAGAAACGGCTAACTTGGGGGTTTGAGCCGCCACCAGATTCCCCGCCACCTCTATCTAACACAAATTCCCTCATAGGATTATAGATTTGATATCTTTATGGAATATTAACCTACAAAAAGCCTTTTAGTGAGATGCCTTTTAACATGTCTCCAACTTACTATAGAATTTGTTGTAATTCATAGTTTATGTTTAGAACAAGGTCCCATTCATCTCCTAAGAAAAACATAAGGCTTTGTTGCTACCTTCTGGTTTCCTCTTCACTTTTCACTTCACAATAAGCCCCTTTTCTCCTTCTCTGCTCCTCCTCTTCCTCCTTATGCCACTAGCTTCGTCCTCCTTCATTTTCTGTGAAAGCGGGAAACGTGAAACCCACTCTTTTGGACTCGGGGGACTGGAGGGGTTACAAAGGGTGATCAATATGTGCCAGAGAAAGTCTTCAGACAAGTG
>NW_023423422.1:0-1258 GCF_002922805.2 Oryzias melastigma
ACTTTTTTTAATATTCTTTTTATTAATTTTTAACATATAATAAACGATAAATGACAACAACCAATTAACCCCACACTGTAACTGCAACAGATTCCTACAGCAAAGAAAACACATTTTATAAAATGGTAGAAATAAAAAAAAAGGACTGCCATAAAGCTCACTATTTATTGTACAGTAACGGTTTGTCATAGAGCCGTACAGGTACACAAACATCACTATGCAAATATATGACATTTTAGGAAAAATAGATAGCTGAATGAAATATCAATAATTATGGTGAAAAAACAAATAAAAAATAATAATAATAAAATGAGGACAGCAGAGACGCACTGACGCACTTGTTTCTGATCAGATCCAGAACGGTTGCCAGGTGTTAAAAAGCCTGAGATTAGAACCCTGTATTGAGCATCTAATTTGATCTAGGGATAAACATTGCAAAAGGCCATTCAACCAGTGTTTAAATGTAGGTGGGAGTTTATCTTTCCATTTCATGAGAATGATCTGCCTGGCCAAGAGAGTTACAAATGCAATGACATTTTTTCCTGATGAATTTAAATGGAGTTCTGGTGAAAAATACCCATAATTTTAGACAGTTCAATGTGAGTTTTTAAAGCGTAACATAAAGATTAAAGATTGATTTAAAAAACTCATTTAATTTTGGGCAGCCCCAAAACATGTGTGACAGAGAGCCTGGTTCTGTGTGATAGCGATCACATTTGACATCAAAATCAGGTTTAATTTGGGCAAGTTTTACCCTTGACCAGTGTAAGCGGTGCCAGTGTCCTAAAGTGTGTTTTCAGATACTCAAAAGATGTGAAAGTTTCGTTTACATACATATCTTTGAGGCTAAAAACTAGGGCTGTCAGATTTGTCGCGTTAAAAACGCGTTAATCTGACAGGTGCTTGACGCCGACCATTTTTTTGACGCATTAATCGCGGATTTTTCTCATACGTGCCTTTCTATACCGCGCGCGCGGGCGTCCCCCCTTTAACTCACCGGCTGCTCTCACTAGATCACAGGCGGGTCTCCAACCTCCGAGCTGCGAGCTAAAACCGGCCGGCGCTAGGACCTGGAGAGCTCCTGCACTCTAACCCGGCTCCAGTTCGTGTGGTCCAGTACCACGTCTGGTGGTACCGGCTCGCGTCGGGCGTCCCGAGAGCTGCGGACCCCCGACATTCCGAACAGCAAGCGCACCGGGGGATGTTTTAAATAATCTGGAGGTTTAAGCGTGATCCAACCCCAGCATAGCGGTCTGTC
>NW_023423423.1:0-1258 GCF_002922805.2 Oryzias melastigma
GGGACCACGTGTCTTCCACAAACTCCAGTGGCGACACCTCGCTCCACATCCTGAAGGCCAGCCTGAAGACGTACCTCTGCTCCTCCACGGTCAGCTGACTGCTGTAGCCTTCCCCCATCAGCCTCCACCTCAATAGGTTCTTGGAAAAAGCCACGTGTCCATAATCGCTCAGGCTTCTCCTCCGACGACTTTTGGACACAATAGAGGCAAGAAGCTGCTTCTTTCGACTCCCTGATTCACTGTGATTTAAACTCAGACTTGTATTTTCTACATTTGTGTCAAAAGAGGTGAAATTATCCACGTTTGTGTCATTATAAATGCTGTAAAAAGCACTCTCTGTGTCGTTAAAGCTCAACGAATTGTGTTCAGAGGAATTAGTGGAGGAACTGTTCATGTCACTGACTTCACTCTCATCTGGACTCATTTTATCATTGCTGTCTGGTGCAACAAGGCCGTTCAAGTCTTCCTCTTTGTCCGGGACGCCACATCTCGGTTTGTTCATGGCAGCTTTGGTAGCCTCATCGAACTCTCCGGTGACGGGCAGACCTGAGAGTATCTGGAATTCTTTAAGTGCTGAAATAAAAACTTGGCTCTCAGTTTGGCCGTCTGCACGACTGACATCCCTTGAATATGGTGAGGTGGCCCCTTCTTGTATCATTTCTTGAAAATCCTCCGGGAAATCCTCGCTGATCGGAGCTTCAGAGTCCTCAGGCTGCATCTCCTCCCAGTCAACCGCTTTGATGAACCCGTATCTGGACAGAAAAAGCTAAAGAGAGGTTTTAAGTAGGGCTGCCACGATTAGTCAAGAATCAACGGCTAATCGACGATTAAAATAGTCAACGACTAATTTAACAGTCGATTAGTCGTTACTATATATTATATGGAGTCAGAGTGTTGTAAAGTTGAAAGTTATAATGGTATTATGCTAACTTTTTAGATTGTTTTGGCATTTATTAAGTTTTTTTTGGGGGAGTTTAGCTGTATTTCAGCTACATGCTAGCTGTTTTGGCTAAATGATAAATTTTTTAGTTTTTCAGGCTAATTTGGACTTCAGGTAATATTTCAGCTGCATGCTAGCTGTTTTGGCTAATTCAGGCTTTTTTCAGTTTTTGAGGTCAACTTCAGATTTAGCTAATATTTTAGCTGGCTATCAGCTTCAGCATTTTCAGCTATCAACTTCAATGATATCAGCTATCAATTTCAGCACCTTCAACTATCAGCACTAGCATCTTCAGCGGCCAAATTTAGCTTACAGCAT
>NW_023423424.1:0-1257 GCF_002922805.2 Oryzias melastigma
TAAGTGGTGGTGTTTCTTTAAATCTCCCCACAGATGAAGAGGTTTCCTATAATATTGATGGTTCTTCATGTCTGCTTTCTGGACTAGAAACGTTTCTAGAACTCAAACACAAACAAAACCACAACGGCAGAACACTGGATCCTAACAGCCAGCAGCTCCAGAAAATGCCTCTACTGCCATCTAGCGGTGAAACATAATAAAGTTACGTTTAGATTGAAAAAAAACCTATAGGTTATTTTTCATGATGGTGGCCATCAACCATAACTGTATTTACTTCTGCACCACAGGTTGTGTAACATCCATTTATTACCACTTTATATGACAAATATGGAAATTACAAATGTTGTTTCAGATATTATCTTTAAAATAAAAAAAAGAAAAATAAATGTACAAGAAACAAAACAGGAAGAAACAAACAGAAAAAAAAAGAAACGGCTACATTTGAGGTTAAACAGTCGTCCTGAGAAACAGATACTCAAAAAGTCTCAAAGGAGGAACAAAATACGGGGATGCACAGAGTCTACATACATATGTGTGTGTGTGTATTGAGTCCTGGACATGGATTTAAAATGCTTTATCCATTTGTCTTTAAAAAATTACTTCAGTTCAGAACTTTGCGAATGTTAACGGACCTCTGCAATAAAAAAGGCCCTGCAGGTTTCTGCTACAAAAGTTTGTGATGATGGTTGGAACCAGTTTCAAAACAGGTTTATACTCAGCTGTCAGAACTAGTGCTGTGCTGTCAGAACCGATTCTGGTACTCTGGTGTCAGAATCAGTCCAAAGCATCAGATGTGTGTAGAAAACGCCCCCTCCCCCTAAGCGGTTTTGTGCAGTGGTGGTTTAAACTCCTCCCCGTTTCTGTCGTTAATGAATAGACTGAGGTTCACGCGTGTGAAGTTACTTCAAACAGGAACAAATAGACATCAGTGTGAACATGGTGAGCAGAAATGGAGATGGTCGGGTTCCACTTTGCTCATGCAGACACAAGCAGCCCCCTGCTGCAGAGCAGAACTCCCCCCAGGAGAAGAAACACCCTCCCTCCACTCCGGTTTGACCCCTGACATGGGTGTAGTCCAAACTTTCTTGACTGTATGGAAACGATGGAGAATCAAACAGTCCAAAAACAGGAGAAAGTCTCCTCATCAAAGAGTGAGTTCATGCACCAGATGAGAGGCGTTTGCTGCACTAAGAAAACACGTCTATATACTTTAATGATAATAGAATCAGCTTTTCTCTACACACTACCAGAACAGAG
>NW_023423425.1:0-1257 GCF_002922805.2 Oryzias melastigma
ATTCACTGGTGTGGTCCAACTTTTGAGAGGAAACGCTCCCTGGTCTTAATCTCCCGTCCTTGTAGCTTCACGTGCTAACTTACTCTTGGCTAACTTGCCTCAAGCTAGCATTAGCGCCACATAAATGATTGGCGAGCAATAATCCAAAGAGCGCGCGTTGCGCTTGGAATAATAATGATGATCATCACTCAAACAACATCAACCATCGTTTTGTTGCCGTTTTAACCACCAGGACGGCCTCACCTGAGGAGCTGAAGCGGCTCACCTGGTCGCCCCGAAGCCGCTTTTTGAAATCTTGAGCTTTTACCTGGCGGCGTCTCTATTGTCGCGCCCTGAAAAGAATGAGGACTTTCATTGGAGGTCTGAGCTGTGAGTAGACAGACAGGGGCACTGACCATTGGTTAGCGCGATAAGCGCTTGTTTTTCACCACTCAGGTGTCGTTTTGGAAGTGAGTCCCGCCTTCTCTCAGGTAGCCTACTATGGCAAGCCAAAGAGGTCAATAATCTCCAGGGAAAGCGCCATTGAATGTATATAAGAACTACTAGACTGTTGTTTTCCTCAATGGAATGTACCGATGCAGCAGTTTAAAACAACAAGAGGAGCATGCTGTCAACATTTTTAGATGAGGATTTACTCTGTAGAAATAGATTTCACTCTGAGGTTATGTGCTTTGGACTTTTTTTTAATGTTCGTTTTTTTTTCACGGTTTTGATTGTAGCTTATAAATTCTAAGTTGTGTATCATACGGAATGGTACAGCTCCTCCATAAAATCACCAACCAAAGTTTCATCTTCTTCACTTTTCCAGCTTCAGCCTGAATTAGACGCAGCCGTCTGAGGAGCGAGAGACAAACTTCAATGGATGTTATCGTATTTTCAAACAGATAAAGCGCCCTGAAAAACGGCGTATTGGCCATAAAAAAACACACATAGTAGACTACGTAAATTACGCTCTGTTTTAGTTGTCCCGAAACAGGCGTGAAAATTTCATTTTATTGCATACAAACCACACATCAAAAGCGCTGTTGTGGTTCAAGCTATCTTTTCTCATGCAGATGTAGGGAGTTTGATCCCACATACATGTTAACATAAATGTTAATAACTCAAAAGAGGATTTTCATCAAAGGGGGACTTTAAGTCAAATTCACATTGTGACCCAGTAGAAAGACGGCCCGTCTCAAGCCGTTCATTTCCAGCCGAGCCCGTGTGAGAGTGTGATCCAATGACAAAGAGCACCATTGAAATAGACAAACTGGA
>NW_023423426.1:0-1257 GCF_002922805.2 Oryzias melastigma
GGGCCGGATCCGGCCCCCGGGCCTTGACTTTGACACATGTGATCTAAAGGGTTCAAATCAGCAGTTTGAGACGTAGAGATCTCCCTCCTATGGAGGAAACAGACCTGACGGTGGAGAGGAACTGAAGTCTGAAGTCAGCAGGATCAGAAACTCGACATGTTGGTCTCTAATCGGATCAGAGGAAACCTCCACGCTGCCGGAGATCAGGGATGGTTTGGATGTTCTTCCTGAACATCTACAAAGCTTCATGTTTTTTAGATGTTTCTCTACCACGGACGGTGCCGGTTATGTCCTGAAACTGTCGTGGTTCCATCCATGAGAGGCCTCTCCTCTGAATGAGCTGCCAGTTCACTCTGCAGCAGTTGAAGGTAAAAAATGAACAGTTTGACATTAAGGGAAATACACTTTCTCTCTTTCTTGGCAAGAGTTAGACGAGAAGATTGATCCCACACTTCTGTTTGGTAGGTAAGCACAGCGCTGGAGCCAGGACTCAATTAGCTTAGTCTAGCATAAAGACTGGAACGGCTAGCGTAGCTGGAGGCGCTGCCTGATGGTTTAGTGTGTCCAGTCTTCTCGACTCCCTCCTCAGCGTCACTCTGCATGTAAAGCTGCTTTATGGACACGTCTGCTGTATAAACAAGGAAAAATATAGATTTCAGTCATTTTGGTATCTGGATTTCTCTGAGTTTATCTCGGTGTCACTCTCTGCCTGCAGCAGAACGGCCATCTGTCTCTCATCTTCCAAAAACATGGACTTCCCCGCTGCCCGCCATCCCTCAGCGGGAGACTGAAGTGTTGATAGTAGAGAAATGATGGCTCCACTGCTTCCTTATTTTTGGCAAACTTGTCGCTTCAGCCTGAAGTTCTACCACCAAAGCCAAAGTGTACAGTCAGAAGAGTTATTGCTTAAGTGCTTCACAGCCAAACAAGGTCTTTTGAAAGGAAAAACTGTCATTTATGTTAACGCTAAATACAAAATCCATCAACTTTCAGAGACTTTCGCTCTAAATGAGCTCTCTCTCTCTATCATACACACATATATATATTTCTTTAAAGTCCCCCAACAACTATTTTTTTTTTATTTTCTTTAAACGTTCCCAGTGAGGTTTTAATCAGGACTGAAGTTTTTAACAGAAATTCCACATCCTAAATGTCTTAAAAAGCCACTTTTCCATTTGATCTGAAGCCTTCTTTAATAAAAAAAAAACCTCAGTGTGGGCGTGGCTTATGGTGCTGAGCAGTGTAACCCCGCCCCTT
>NW_023423427.1:0-1257 GCF_002922805.2 Oryzias melastigma
CTCCCCATCGGTGAGAGCTCCAGTTGCATGCTCACCTACGAGCCTCAAGCTAACTTTAGCGGGAATAATATAACGAGAAATTTTCAAACAATCCAGTTGTACAGTTTCCAGCTTGAATCGCAGTTCGCTAGAGCATGAGTGTTTAACTCTCATCACGTCTCGCACGCCTAAGCGTGAGCGGGCCGTGGCGAGTACAGAGGGAGAAGAGACTTTGCCCCGCCCATTTCAAAAGCTGCATTAGTCAGAGCATTTAGCATCCAGTTTTCTGATCCAGGAAATACTCAGAAACACATTTTTAGTTCTAAATGATTTTATATAGGTTATATACTATGAGAAAAATGCTACAAGAACATGTTAAAAACACAAAAATAAACTGTATTTATTATTTATTCATGGAAACAGGAAGTTTTGAAAGCTTTGAAACTAAATAAGTTGATATTTTCTGTCAAACTGCTTTCTCAATATTTAATATCTATATTCAGTTATTGATAATTAACACATGTCAAGTATTGCTCACAATTATGTGTATTTATGATGAGGAGCAAGTCGAATGTCAAGAAGGTTGCATCGTTTTCTTTTCATTTTTTCAATTAATATCTCAAATAGATTTGATAGATTTATGTATTTTTATTTTAAATGCCTTTTATTTGCCTTTTATATCAACCAAACAATCTATCAATGATTTGTTTGTGTGTTTCTGCAGTTGCTTGTAGGATTCTCAGAAGTCTGATTGACCCAGAAAGGCTTTAGATTTAGGTTTTAGTTGCATCCCCTTGAAATTTCAGTAACATTTATGAGGATAATTCTTAATTCTTTGATTTCTGCAGATAACTTCATAAGAGAGTTAAATCAGAGCGTTCGACAACGCAGTAAGTCTTTAAGCTGCACTAACAAACTGATGCTTTACTTACACTTTGTACTAACGCGGTGTGTTCAGTCAGACTAACAGTGGGATTCATGAATAAAAGTATCTATGAAAATGTAAAATGAACGTACCGTTTTCAGCATTTCTGACAAAACTGAGTGTTTTCTCTTGACTTCTTCAGATTTGGAGAAACAACAGCAGGAGATTCCTTCAACTCCTTCACAACCACCTTTGAAGCCCAGTCGCTCTATGGTTCAAACTCCGAAAAACCAAACACACTCAGAGGAAGAGGAAGTCAATGGAGATGCAGAGGGAAAAGGTCCAGAGAACAAACCTCCGTCCAATGAGAAGGCGACTGATGTAAAACCAGGTGAGAGTCAAAAGACAAACAT
>NW_023423428.1:0-1257 GCF_002922805.2 Oryzias melastigma
CTAATGTTCTTAATGACTTGATACAGATTCTTCATCAAACTGTGTTAGTAGATGTTTTATGAAGATGTTACATTGATTTCTCCTTTTTCATTTAAAATTTTTTCATACACAGTGATTCGTATTTAAATGTAACTATTTTTATTAAAATATACATAAATAAAAGCATTGATGATGCAATATTTGTTTATTCCTTTTTAAATAAATTAAACTCTGTTCTTCTTTATTCTTTCAAGAACATAAAAATATAAAAGTTTCCATGAATCAGAATAAAGACAGAGAGCAGAGAGAGGTTGATGAGTGAACAGCAGATATGAATCTGCTCTCAGTGGTTTTTATTACAGGAAATGCTGCTGAAAGACGATCAAACTTCCTGCAGATGTTTGTGTTCTGCAGCTATATACAGTTATTTGTGGGTATGCAATAAAAAAGTAACACAACAAACACACACATATATTGTTTGCTGTAGTAATTATGACAAATGTCCTCATGATTTTAGTTTTAGACATTGAGTCTAGTATTATTGATGTTTTCCATCATAATCTGACATTTGTCTGCACACATCTGAAAGAGTTTGGGAAAGACTCCTCCCAGTTGGTGAGCACAGAAGTTCAGTGAACACAGAGCACATTGGTGCCGTCTGCCTTCTTCATGCTGGTTCTCTTGAACAGAACTGTGACCTGGTTTTTATCCATCACAAAGTCATTCAGTGGAACAAGGGAGGATTTCAGTGCTGTGATGTTCTGGAGAAAATCATAAAATGTTTAAACTAAAATTTCTGGTTATTTTGTCCTAATGGGGACATCAAGAAAAAAGATAATTATCAGATTAATAAGGAATAAAAAGAAATACATTGACTCTTGTACTTGTGATGATCAGGTCAAAAGTTTTAACAAAAAAATGTCTTAAATGTCTCTAATGGAGGAAGACAGACTGCAAGTTTTTTCATCGTCCATTTAAAAGTAACTAAAATATCTACTTGAATTGATGAATAAAATGAGTAAAAAACAGTTACTTTACATTGAAGCAGATCAAGGGCGCCCCCACATGGCTGTTTAAGGGCTTCAATGTGTTCAATGATCAGAATCATTTATAAATAACTATAGTCAGTGTAGAAAACCTACGAAGAAGCTAAATGTTTCAAATATATTTATATTTATATATATATATATTTTTTTAAATTATTTTTTTATTAGAGATTTATCAATAAACAGTAAGTTTATTTGTACTTTAGTTTTTTCTCCACAGTTGTTAAACATC